>NC_067130.1:311311-530045 GCF_021347895.1 Acanthochromis polyacanthus | reverse complement strand
TATGTCCTACTGAGTCCTTGAGTTTGATAGCCCAATCCTCCAGCTTAGGGCCAATTACGAGCCCAGTCTGTCAGGAGCAACCCTACCAAATTACAAAACCACCAATTAATATCCTCCCTGGTTTCTGAGAAGCTCGGATGTTATGAGGTTGAACATCCTCACAGAACACTGACTCTAAAACGTGAAACTTCCAGTTGAATGGGGCTAGCGCGACAGAACCTCCAAACACCATAAAAAACTTTTCCTTGAGGATCCTTGGGCTGAAGTCAGTACAACCCTGTAGGTGAAGAAAACCGTACTGTTAGTAGTAGCCTATCTCCGTGTGCAGAAAAACAAAAAATGCAAACTACCTTATCCTGACTGTCTGACAAGTAATCCAGCTGCAGATGGAAGCTACCCTCATCCAAGCTGATCAATAGATCAACAAACCTGAATCTTCGGTCGCTCTTAAAGTCCAGGAGTCAGAATCCGCCGGTCGATATGCACTTCTCCGTGCTGCTTCCTTAATTCATAAACGGGCTTTCATGTAATTTGTACCTGGACAGCCAAATCAAGTGCGCTCTCAAATTGCAAGGCCTCTTAGTAGAAACAGTATTGTATCACTACCGCATAGTAAAATCAGTAGCATAGGCTAGTTTGCACTTTACCAGCGTTACTATTAGTTTGTTCTCAGAGGCGCTCACTGATTTTCATGGTAGACGCCTCTGAACAATGACTACTGCAAACAGATCAACATTTCAGCAGGAACATTCGCAAATGATGGTTCTGTGCCTTTGAACAACTCAACAACAGCAGCAAAACTGAACAGAGGAGATTGGCGATGCACATCAGTTGAAATTGCAACGCGTATACTGACTTGCCACGTGCATTTAGCTTCGCAGTTCCCAGGTGTAGAAACATATTTGTATATCCACCATCACTGTGTTTAGGCATATGGCGCCACGAACATGTCGAAAACAAAAGATTATCTGTGACTCTTCGTTATTACAGACATTAGCAACCAAAAAACCCCAACTCCATTTTAGAAAAGGCCATCTGCAGCATCCAGAGACTACATCAGTAAATAAAGCCACAGTAACCGGCTCTGTGTGAAACCATGACGATAGCAAATGAAAACCGTCTACCTGAAGGCAGAACAGGAAGAGGAAGTAGGCGTTGGCGAGCCTCCTGAACTGCTCAAAGAGGTTCAGAGGCAGGAACGTGATAATGTTTGTATTTGGAGGTCCTGATGGCGTTATTCTGGAGGAGAGAGAGTTAAAGTTCATTATAAAGGACTCCATCAGCTAAAGGAGGTTAGTTGTGGTTTAAATCTGCTCACAGCGTATCTGAAGGACAGGTTGAACGGTCTGTCGTTGGCTCTCAGGTATCGCTCCTCCTCTGAGAGGAAATACAGGAAGAAACGTCATTTCTCTGTAAAACCAGATGTGATGAAAGAATCGGAGAAAAGTTCTCACCTTTCTTTTTCTCTTTACCAAACAACTGGCGGAAATACGTCACGACTGATCCCATCTTTAGCTCCGTGTCTCCATATCTCACACCTGAGGAGGTGAATTTAGAATAACACAGAGTTAGAGAGGTCCTTTAGCTGGAATAGAATAAAGCAGCAGCTGGAAGGAAAAAGGAAGGAATCAGTTCATTTATGGAAGGTAAAGTTTGTGATTAAGGGTAAAAATCTATTGAAATATAGGAAAGACATAAACCTGAGAAAATACAGCTGAAAAAGGGAGATTTACATGAAAAAGGTAAAACAAACCAAAAAATGCATTTCTCAGCCTGAACAAAGCTCCAAAACAGCAAATATTTATTGGTTTAAATAAACTATATAGAATATTATTAGGATTCATAATTAAATACGAGTTCAACACACATCTCAACAGCACAGTAAAGGTGTGCTGAAGAAACCTTCTATCATGATCTATTGATCTGTAATGATCAGAGGAGAATAAAAGCCAGATAAAATGGATTATTCATGTATATATCAGCGTTCTATTCAGCAGCGTTTACAGGAACCTACAGCCTTTATTATCTGCTCTCTGAAGCTGTAAAACCCTCCAGCCACTCCCTTCTCAACCCTTTGAACCAGAGTAAAACCTACGACAGATAATACAGGTAATAATACGTCTTCCTCATCAATCTAGCATTTATCTGCTGCCTTTAGTCAATATTAGACTCTAAAAATCGCTCTGCCGTGTTTTTCCTGCTTCTTTGTGAAGATAAGTTTGTAGGAAATCGGAAATATCCTCAATAAAATCCATGATAAAACTAAAAGGAGACCAACCGTTCTGCTGTCAGTTTAAAGACACTCCAGGATTTCATGTTTCACTTTTTACAGTCTAGAATCAGTCAGAGTGAAGGATCAGAGGCCTGGAAGTCGTCCTAAACCCTAACCCTGGTTCCTAAAGGTCCAGAGAGCTGCTTCAGCACGTTTAACCACACAATTATTCTTCTATATCTGAAAGACAAAATGAGCCACGTACCTCAAACAGAATCTGGTTTCTGGGTCCTGACCTCACATAGACTCTGGCTTTGGTAGAAAAAAGAGGGAAACGCGGCAGTCTGAGCCGCTTCCACCTCTGACAAAGTATAACGTTAGTCCAAGTCCTGGTCTGGGGTATCAGGGATCGAGTCCTGGACAGCAAGGCGGGTCTGGAGGACAGACAGGTGGAGGACAGACAGGTGGAGGTTGAAGTGGAGACAGACTGGAGGTTTCAGGTTCAGAGCTGGAATCCAGCAGCAGCTCAGGCCTTAAAACAAACACAGCAGCGATCTTTGGACCTGATGGGAGGCCGTAAAACAGCAGTAAAGGTGAGTTACTGCAGCCAATCAGAGGCCAGGACCAGACCAGTCAGGTGTGTAACACCCTGAGATGGAGCATGCTCAGATGGAGAAGGAACCTTCTCACCTTCATCAGCCCTTCAGATCACAATTCTGTGTTTTCTGAGGAGAAGCCTTTATTGTTAGCAGATGAACTATTATTATTGTTAATATTAATGTTATTATCATATGAGCTGTTTTCCTGCTGACAGAATAAAGTCTGATTCCTTCAGGTTCAAAGGGAGGCTGGAGTCCAGCAGACCTCCACGTGCACGCTTCCTAAATTACTGTGTTTATGTGAGCGCTCTGCTGGGGCGTGCACGTGTTTGCAGCACACTTTATGTGGATGAAATACAAACTGTTCTTTTGAACATCTCTGCATGGATTCAAAGCAGAAAACTGCATTAAACTAATAAACTGTTGATAGAATGAATTTATTTAAACACCAGAACTTTATGTTTTATACAATAATTTTACAGCTTATTAACCTTTATTTAAGCAGTTAATCAGAGTTTGTTTGCTGGGTAAAAGCTGCATTAATGCCGTTTATTATCATTATTATTGCTTCAGTTTGTCCAAATGACTTTAACATTCAGTTTAAGTTGACGGATTATTTATGCACGATAAAACATTTTTAAAAACTACTTACTCATTTCTGCTGGAGTGAATCAGTTGGTGTTCATCTCAAAACAGAAATAAACTGGTAACAACAATAATTACAATAATAACAATAACGACAATAACAAAAACTATAATAACAAAATAAAATAAAGGATTTCCTGGTGCCATTACTGAGATAAATTGATGCTAGCTGATTTACAGATTATTAGAGGAGTGTTAAAACAGAACTTAATGTGAAAATAAAACTATAATAGATACTGGTACAGCTGAAACATGTGGGATTATAATTTACCAATAATATAATAAAGATGAGTTAACTGTGTGGTGGATTCAGTGAAATAACATCAGTGTCGCAGTGAAATAAAAGCAGGAAGGCAGTTGGTCGTTCTCAAATACTTTATATAAAACTCATGAATTGGTGTCGTAACAATACAAAGAAAAGTCGACAAAAATACGGTGATGAAGTGTTAACTATCAGTGGTGGTGCAGGTTAACAGATTTAGAAAATACATGTCATAATTTAAAAAAAAAGTGAACACTTGGCACAGGGAATCTGACAGCATGAATTATTCACAGGGTTCAGAACAAACAGGATTTATCTGCTTATTTTTACCTTCATTAATGTTTTAGAACAACAAGCATCGCTCCGTATTTTACCCCTGAAACATCATCCACAGAGAATTCAGGGAAACGTTAAAAATAATAAAAAAAATCAGATGAACACAACACAAAATACAACAAACTGCAAAGAAAATCCATCAATAGAACATCTTAGTGTCATCAGAAAGTAGAAACCCATCAGGAAGTTCACCTGGAAAACTCAGAGATTACTGGGAGGGAAAATGAGTAAAAAAGAAGTTTATTTGTTTTTTCATAAACTAAGGCCTCACAGACAGAGAAGAAGAAAACAGAGCAGGAAGAAAAAACTGAAATATTTCTACACTCCCATCAACTCCAGTTGTTCACATCTTCATTTTACCTGAATGATTTACTTTCACTATGAATGAACCATTCTAGGGATCTCTTCAGCCAATTTAATGATTAATCCCATAAAACAAACCCTTGGTAGTTTCTGTTCTGACTTCTGTCATCGTATGGAGACGCTGCGTTCATGAGTATTCAGAAGCTCTCGTTAAACTGTGCAAGTCCAGACACATCCTTTTCCAGCAGTAAACATCTGAAATCACAGGATTTCTAAGAAAAACACACAAAAATAAATATGTATTTGTGTATAAAAAATAAATAAGTTGAGTTGTTAATAGAGGAACGTGGTTAAATCTGTGTTAAAGTTTGTAATGTTTCTGAACTAAATCTGATTTTTTCTGGAGGAACATGAGTGGAAAGTAGCAAGGCACACATTAAACCGACCGATCCTTAACGTTAACGGGTAAAACCACAGGTTAGCACTGGTACCGTCTCCTGGAACATCAACTTTAACTTCTTCCTTTTTCACATTTCCTCAGACCGTAGAGAGGAGCTACAGCTAACAGGAAGCTTCACGTGACATTCACAGTTTACACAGAGTAAGGCATGAAACACTTGGCCACGGTTTGGAGGGATGGGGTTATGAGGGGGACAGGCTGGACCCTACAGTGGCTCTGAGCCGGTCCAGCAGGTGAGGATGGGGGTCAGGAGAGGGTTAAACATCTGGTGAAACATCTGCTGAGTGGAGCTTCGGTGTCTCGGTGCCGTCCAGTCGCTGGGTGGATAATTATCTGAGGAACAGTGAGGGTTGTGGTCCAAACACCCAGAGTGAGAAGTCTGTGAGCTTTCAGAGCGCCACCTACAGTCAGCAGCAGCTAACACACATGGAAAGAGTTCCTGCTTTTTGAACCAAACTGTCTCATATAATCTGTCTTTAGTCCATCCATCCTCATCTTCCCTCCTCTGCTGAGCGACTCTCAGACTTCAGCTTCACGAACTCCTTGGCCACGTCGTCGTTGGAGCGCTGAGACAGGATCCTCATCACCGTCAGGCCCTTGTCGTCCATGTGGACTCGCTCTCCCAGAGGACACCAGCAGGCGCAGTTCCCCGTCCACATGATGTCCTTCAGCTGTATCACGGCTAAACCCACCACCCGGTCAGCCCGGCCAAAGCAGTAGTCCTTAACGCAGACCTGCAGCTCGTAGCACTCGAAGCCGTTCACCGAACCCAGAACACTGCAGGGAGTTTAGAGTTCTTAGATATCTAACAACAACAGGAAGTAAAAGAACACTGCAGGGAGTTTAGAGTTCTTAGATATCTATCAACAACAGGAAGTAAAAGAACACTGCAGGGAGTCTAGAGTTCTTAGATATCTATCAACAACAGGAAGTAAAAGAACACTGCAGGGAGTTTAGAGTTCTTAGATATCTATCAACAACAGGAAGTAAAAGAACACTGCAGGGAGTTTAGAGTTCTTAGATATCTATCAACAACAGGAAGTAAAAGAACACTGCAGGAGTTTAGAGTTCTTAGATATCTATCAACAACAGGAAGTAAAAGAACACTGCAGGGAGTTTAGAGTTCTTAGATATCTATCAACAACAGGAAGTAAAAGAACACTGCAGGGAGTTTAGAGTTCTTAGATATCTATCAACAACAGGAAGTAAAAGAACACTGCAGGGAGTTAGAGTTCTTAGATATCTATCAACAACAGGAAGTAAAAGAACACTGCAGGGAGTTTAGAGTTCTTAGATATCTAACAACAGGAAGTAAAAGAACACTGCAGGGAGTTTAGAGTTCTTAGATATCTATCAACAACAGGAAGTAAAAGAACACTGCAGGGAGTTTAGAGTTCTTAGATATCTAACAACAACAGGAAGTAAAAGAACACTGCAGGGAGTCTAGAGTTCTTAGATATCTATCAACAACAGGAAGTAAAAGAACACTGCAGGGAGTTTAGAGTTCTTAGATATCTATCAACAACAGGAAGTAAAAGAACACTGCAGGGAGTTTAGAGTTCTTAGATATCTAACAACAACAGGAAGTAAAAGAACACTGCAGGGAGTGAGTTCTTAGAAGTAAGAACACTGCAGGGAGTTCAGAGTTCTTAGATATCTAAACAACAGGAAGTAAAAGAACACTGCAGGGAGTTCAGAGTTTCAAAAACAATAAGAGGTTAGAGAGCATAAATCCATTTTTAAATAACACCAGTATAATTTAACATAGTGTAGAAGTTAAGAGAACAACCAAACTCCTCAGTGTGGATGCTTTAAATGAACGTAAAGTCTGACTGTGACTCAGCATCACACATTCATATTACTGATGTTAGAACACATCATTCTGGGAAACTGAAGGTTCTCCAATAGAGTCGACTGACTCCAATAATTAAATTTTGAACTGATATACAATAAATGTTTAAAGCATTTAATAGCAGGAACTGGTCACTCTTTACTGGCATTCTTCATTAATAGATGAAGATGATTTTTTGGTTTGTGTTTCTGCTGGACAGACACTCCTGAGACCAGAGCGGCATCAGACCCTCAGGTTTGCATTTAATTTAATGATTATCAGTTAATAATGATTCAGATAATCAAAAAATACCAAATATCTGCTCTGATGAAGAGCCAGGAGGACAACTGGTCCAACCCTGTTCAAGTAATATTCCAAGAGCTCCCTAATGCAGCTGTAGATGCAGGAAATGATTCCATCCAGTGATAAATAACTAGCTAACAGACAGCACTGTTAGATCAGAGAATTAGACAGAATGGAACAGAAGCTGGAAATAGAAAGGATGAAGTGTTCCTCAGCTAGTGAGGTCACTGCTGGAAAATGACAAAAAACAGCCAAAAACCCAGAGAAGCTCCTGTAGCTGTTTTTTCTTCATAACTCACAACTGGAAGGACTCGTTGAATTTGGGCGACCAGCTGTTGTTCTTGGATTTGGTCTGGAACTTCCTCTTCCTGTCGGCCAGGTGCGGTCCGATCATGGTGATCTCCACGAAGGGCCGGAACATGCCAGATGTCTGCCACTTCAGATCCCGGGCCAGGACCACTGGAATGACACGGACCGGGAGATGGAACCAGGAGAAGGAACCAGAGCAATACAGACCAGGATGGAACCAGGAGAACCATTACAGACCAGGATGGAACCAGGAGAACCATTACAGACCAGGATGGAACCAGGGAACCATTACAGACCAGATGGAACCAGGAGAACCATTACAGACCAGGATGGAACCAGGAGAACCATTACAGACCAGGATGGAACCAGGAGATGAACCAGGAGAACCAACACTGATTAAAATGAAACACCACTCCACAAACCTCACACTGACCTCTCACAGTAGCTCTCCGTTCTCCACTGGAGGGATGAGTGTGCAGCTCGATGTGGACAGAAACCTCCCCGATGGGGTTCTCCACTCCTGGACCTGGTTTAAAGCAGAAACATGCAGTGAACTTCACCTGGTCCCTCAGAGGATCACAGAATGGGATTCTTCATGCAGTCAGAAGGAACAGACGGGAATGTGTGGGGAGATGCTGTAGGACGGACCGGTACAAAGGGAGGAAGGTGAGGAGGGTGAGGAAGGATCTGAATGGAACCTACCCCTGCTGGGCTGTATCTTTTCATTGGGGGTAAATCTAATACCCTTCCCATTGTGCACTGGCACAGAGGCAGCAAGAGATAAAGAGGAGACAGCAAGAACAGGTCAACATGCTGAGCCTTCAAAACCACTTCAGCAACTAAAACCAGCAGAAACATTCAGAGGAACCAGGAGAAGGAACTCCTCCTGTTTGTCCTGTACACAGAGCGCCCCCTGCTGGTCCACTCTGGAACTGTTTCAGGATCACATCTACCTTGAGCTTGTTGAGACGTCACAAAGGTCTTGATGAGAGTGTCGTGTCTGAGTGTAGAGCGACAGGGCGTGACGGAGGGAAGATAACTCTGGACTCTTATCCAGGAAGGTTTTCTTCAAGCCGTTTCCTCCTGCATGGAAGTATTGTGAAGGAAACACATGGAACAGTGGAGGATGTTTAAAAAGGTTTTTAATTCAGAATATTATGAAATATTTCACAGCTAAAAGCTGCTTCAGTTTATATTAGAGAAAAAACTGTCTTTATAGTGAAGTTAACTAAACAAGAAGTCATAATAATACCAGAAATACTGTTTAAAATGATCACATAATCTACTGAAACACAGCATAGGCTCTTGATTTACCAGCAAAGAACACATGTATTCAGTTTAATTAGTCTTTGTGAATTTTCATTCTTGGTCTGCAAAGTATTTTGTGTTGGCACTTCATCTGCAGCATGGCTCAGTGGGTAGAGTGGCCGTCTTGTAACTGGAAGGTTTGCCGGTTGATCCTCGGCCCGTCGTGCTCATGTCGAGGTGTCCCTGAGCAAGACCCCTAACAGCTCCTGGTGGGTCTGTGGTTAGCGCCTTGCATGGCAGCTTCCACCATCAGTGTGTGAATGAATGGGTGAATGTGACGTATCATGTAAAGCGCTTTGGATAAAAGTGCTATATAAATACAACCATTTACCATCTGTATGAAACATGCTCTATAAATAAATATAAAAGTAATGTGATTGATTAGAATCTTTCTTGATAATTTTGCTTCCTCCTCCAGATGTTCTCCAGCCCATGTAAACGTGGTCCCAACCTGCTGATTAATGGATGAATAGCTGAAGGTAATCCGACCCTTAACATCCTGATGGAACTAAAACCTGTCGTAGAAACTGACCTTGATGGTGTCCAGAGCCACGTCCATGACGGCACACTGCCTGGGAGACAGACTCTCTGGCCTCCCCGGCCATGTGGTCCTACAGCAGGCAGAGAAAAGAGAAAACAGTATAATAAAACAGACAGACTCACTCTGAATAGAGGTCAGTAACGCTGGAGCCCAGATCCAGGGGCTTAATATGATGTAAATAAAAGGAAGTGTTCTGATACCTTCAGTTTGGAGAGCTGACCCAGTTCTTTAGCAGCTGAGAATAACTGGGCTCCCTGGAAGAAGAACAAAAAAGTGGAACTCACAGTTAGATGTTCTCACTTTCTTGGTAGTTCTGCGTGTAAAAGGCCAAGCAGTTCATAAACTAATAGAAGCTGAGGTGTTTACGAAGGTGTCGTGCTCTTGTGGAAGCACGATGGTCTTCTCCAGGTTGGTCATTACGATCCTCCACAGCTCTTTGAGAACACGCTTCAACACGGTCTTCTCAATACGGTAGCAAACAGAGTCAGCCTGCAAAACACACGCATTATTACACATTAATACAAGTAACACACATTAATATATGTTACTACATGTTGGCACACATTAATACACCTTATAACATGTTAATACATCCACACATTAACACAAACACCAAGATACACTGTAATAATTATTATTAATAATGCTAATGAAACACATGGACCAAGACAATTAGAAATGATTTCTGGAGGACCACATTCAGGTGATGGAAGTGGGACTCACAACTTTTCAGCAGCACATAATAAAGTTAAAAACAGTCCAGGTAAAATACATTAAAGCAAAGAGGGAGAAATGTTAAAGTTTGTCAGTAAACAGTTCCTCAGTGGAATCGTTGAATCTGATGTGAGCTAAAACCACTAATACGACATACAGACGAGTCTTAGTGCAGATTTATTTCTGATTCAGACACAGTTTTCTGACTACTAGAAACCATGAAACACATTTTAAAGCCAGAGAAATGCAACAGCTGACAGCTTTAATCTGAACACAATCACTCACTTTCCATCCAGGAAGTCCATGAGCGTCGCAGCACGTTGTCAGAGTCTCCGTCCACCTGAGCCTTGGTGTTGGCGTTGAGCGGGCCCTTTGACCTGGTACAGCAGAGACGCCATCTGTCGCATGCAGTCGTGGATACGACTCTGGAAACTAGAACAGAAGATGAGTATCAGTTCACTAAAATGCATGAGAGGTTAAAGAATTAACTTCATATACTGTTTATGTACCTGTTCCCAAATGTACCGGTCAGCTCATCCAGGGCGTTGTTCAGCTTCACCTGCAGCTCATTCAGCAGATCACTGGCCTCCGAGTCCATCTGGACAGAAACAGAAACCCAAAGAGTTCAGTTTAATCTGACCGAGTCCAAAAAACAAGCTTTACAACTCCTCAAAGCTTTTACAAACTTTAAAATGCAGAGAAAGTCTGAGTCTTTCTGCAGCATTCTGCTGTAAATGGAGAAGCTGGAATCTTTTAAAACCTGTTCTTAGAAAGGTTTCTTATCAGATTTGTAGCTTTTGGGCCAAAATGCACCAAATTACGTCTGAACTTCTGAAAGCTGCACTTCACAGAAAGCCAGAAGCTACAAATGGCAGTAAGAGTTTAATAAGCACTTCAGTAAGTCATGGAGTCATTATGGGGGATAAGAACATCAGCCCACAGCTCTGCCAGGCTTTGAGGAACACCAAAGGGAGGGGATGACAATCATCTGGTCTGTTATTCTCCTGGAGCACAGGAGACATCCTACATTTTAAGGGTCACTTTTTGATAATGTTAAGAAATGTAAGTATTTAACGGAGCACCACTGCCTCCAATTTCCTACATTGTGAATGCAGCTCGTTAAATATAACGCTAACTAATTTGGGTGAATTGTGTCAAGAGTAGGTTTCATGACTTAATGTTCCATTAAGTCATGAAACCTTCACACGTCTGAGAAAAACCCACCTTTTTCCCAGCAGTCTCCGACTTTAAAGGGAGAAAATTGGAAAAATAGAGTTCAGAATCACAGGAGACAAGAACAAAGATCCACAAACACCTCCATATACCTGAGCCGGTACACAGATTATTTATCATCTAAATAACTCAGCCTGATGGATGCTGAGGATCATTAACTCCCTGATCTGATGCCTTTAGATTCATGTCAGCTTCTGTAGCAGCATTAGAGGAGAAACACGACACAGAGGGAGGAAACAGCAGCTGGGAATGGATTCTGTTTTAATGTGCTCTGTGTGTTTTCTGTGTGTTTTCTGCATGGGAAGATTAATATTCATGCTTCTGCTTCTACACTCACCTTTATGTCTCCAAATGCATGTTCAGTCTATGAAGCACAGAGAGGTGGAAGATAGGACAACTGTCATTTACCATCTAGATTTTATTCATATTAACTGGGAACAAATGGATGGAGGGTAAGATAGGATAACTGTCATTTACTTTTAAGAATTTAGATTTTATTTCTATGTACTGGGAACTAAATGTGTGGAGGGGGTGGCAGCATTAAACTGATTCCTACCTCTTCTACTGGTGCATCCATCTATTGGTGAGGGGAAGGATTGGTTAAAAGACATGAATAAAAATTAATAAATATCAAAAAATGCTCTGTTTTGGTTGTTAAAAGCTCTGAAGAAATGTGAATCTACAGAACATCATGCGTGTCTGTAAAATGAAAACCGAATGAAAATCAGATATGCTGGAAGTTTTTCTAAATCTGCACCCACCTTTTCTGGGTCAGTCTATAGCAAACAGAAGGAAATTACAAAGAAAACAGAAATTAAAAACAACAGAAAACACAGAAATATTCAGGAAATATTCAGGGAATGGCAGAGCAAGTTCTGAGGAAGGGCAGGAAAAACTGAAAGAAGGAGAAAATCTGAAGTGGAAATCCTCACAGGTGATGATCAAAGAAAACACAATGAGCTATGATCATCTGGATTCAGGAATATGACCAATGTCTCTGGGAGGGTTAGAGCTAGAGTTAGTCTAACCTTGGAGGTTAGTCTAACCTGAACCACCAGAATGACTGGAAATGAATGAAGACCACTTCAGACTGAAACAAACCTCAGTTCCTATCCTCTCCCTTCCTCCCCTACTTCCTCCTCTTCCTCGCTCTCATCAAACTGGGAGTCGCAATAGAAAGACAAGAAAGTTTCCTTAGAAACCGAATTTAACTGAACGTGTTCTTTGGGAAAATATTTACAAGAATGCAGAGTTTATTTCCACCAGCAGTAAATGCATGTGAGTATATGTAGTCATGGATCATAAAACACATATATGTGTGAGTAATATGCAGTCATGTATAGAACATGTTTATGTGAGTATATGTAGTCATGTATAAAGCATGTTTATATGCAGTCATGTACAGAACATGTTTATATGTAGTCATGTATAGAAATGTTTATATGTGAGTATATGTAGTTCCATGTATAAAGCATGTTTATATGCAGTCATGTATAGAATTATATGTAGTCATGTACAGAACATGTTTATATGTAGTCATGTACAGAACATGTTTATATGTGAGTATATGTAGTCATAGGATCATAAAACACATATATGTGAGTATATGTAGTCATTGTATAAAGCATGTTTATATGCAGTCATGTACAGAACATGTTTATATGTAGTCATGTACAGAACATGTTATATGTGATATATGTAGTCATGGATCATAAAACCCATATATATGTGAGTATATGTAGTCATGTATAAAGCATGTTTATATGCAGTCATGTACAGAACATGTTTATATGTAGTCATGTACAGAACATGTTTATATGTGAGTATATGTAGTCATGGATCATAAAACACATATATGTGAGTTAATATGCAGTCATGTATAGAACATGTTTATATGTGAGTATATGTAGTCATGTATAAGCATGTTTATATGCAGTCATGTATAGAACATGTTTATATGTAGTCATGTACAGAACATGTTTATATGTGAGTATATGTAGTCATGGATCATAAAACACATATATGTGAGTAATATGCAGTCATGTATAGAACATGTTATATGTGAGTATATGTAGTCATGTATAAAGCATGTTTATATGTAGTCATGTACAGAACATGTGTGCATATAGTGAGAACTTGCCTTCCACGCTAGCTTATTGTTCTTCAGCTAAAAAAGAAGCAGAAACATGACTGTGGCTTTATTCTAGTAAAAAACATGATCTTCTGAACCATCCCAGCCCAGGAACTACGGCTCGTGTTTCGGGTGAGTACACACTGGTTTAGCTATTTAAAAAAGATCTACATCAAGTAGAAGTTAGATGAAAAAAATAACACCAGAATGATGCAGCTGCTGTACTTCAAATAGATGACAGGTGGCGCTACAGAACATGGACACACTGGTGCTCTGCTAGCCGGGGCTTCTAGAAGGTACTAGTTCAGATACTACAGAAGGGTTGACTAGGGAGGACTCTGAGGTCTTAGATATTCTAGTCTACCTCCAGATTACCCACCAGAGCCTTCTTCTCCTCCTCATCCTCAGCTACAACCTGCTGTCCAGCCAGAGGAAGATGGAAATAATCAACACAGCGGTCAATACACACCCTTAAACTGACTAAACTATGAAGACGTACATTCTGACAGATATCTGCCATGAACAGACCATGATGGAAACCTACCTCCTCCCCTGCCTCCTCCTCCTCTTCTACCAGTTCATTTAGCTTTGATTGTAAAGTGAACACAATGATTGAAACTTAAACTACAATGTCCAAGAATTACAGCCCTACAATCAATCAGAAAACACTTCACTACAGCTACAGCCCTACAATCAATCAGAAAACACTTCACTACAGCTACAGTCCTACAATCAATCAGAAAACACTTCACTACAGCTACAGTCCTACAATCAATCAGAAAACACTTCACTACAGCTACATGCAGAAGGTCACCACTGACAGGAGCTACTGATTATTATTGGATGCAGTCTCTAGTCCTTAAGGCTGAATCACTGCTGACTGAAGCTACAGCTGGGAGCATCACATCACAGACTTGGCATCTGGATCCAAATGTAAGAGAACATTAAACCCTCATCAGTAATACCAGACACCTAGTCCAATGATCCAGACTACCTCTACGGTACGTACCCGAGCCTCCTCTGTTGCAATCTGACACATCAGAGACACAAATTCAGCTGTAGCACCAATAAACACCTCGATGGTTTCTACTGTTTATGGCTGAATCAGAGACGTTTAGTTACCGAGTCTGTTTACGCTGTGAGTTAATAAACTGTCAGGTGGATACTGTCGTTAGTCCGGTACGATGCCCCAGATCAGCTATGTTCTCACATCTACACCTGTAGACTCACCTGTTTGGCTCCCATCCACTCAAACATCTTCTCCAGCTGGATTCTTAACTGCTGCACGTTATTCATGAGAACACACGGCTGCAAGACGACAGGAAAAGAGAAACGACCTGTCTGTCAACAATACCATAGACAGTGTAGGAAGTATAAAAATACCAACAGGAACAACTCACAATGTTTTCCTTGTCGATATAAGAAGGAAAACTCTTGGTGAGGATGGCGCTGTACTGCAGGAGAACTTTGGTTATTGTCTGCAGAAGGAAGAAGAACAAAACAAAGAAAGTACTTTAATATTCAGAGTTTATGGAGGGGATTTTATTACACTGTGGGGAAATGTGTCCAAAGAATCATTCCAACCATCTAATTAATATTCCAATGTGTCCCTTAATGGATTCTCATACATGTAGGAAAATAAAACCAAAAACAGGCTGACTGTCCTTTACCCAGCAGGGAAATATTACATCCAGTTCTCTTTAATGAGGAAATATTAAGTTCCTTTTACAGGAGCTGTAAACTTTCCTCCAGACATCTGTTATGCTGCTTTTAAGAAGAGATCGACAGTCATTATTCATTCTAGACATTTAAACCTAAACACACATCAATAATAACATTTAATAATGTGATGCAGTTAGAACTAGTTTAGAATTAGTTTCATTCTAGACATGTAGACCTAAACACACCTTACCGAGTTAAAACCAGAGCTCCTTTAATAATGTGACGCCGTTAGAATCAGTTGAACAGTTTAGGTTTTACCTTGGAGAAACGGCGGGTGTACTGAGCCGTGACATCAGGATCAGGACATTCCAGTTTCTTGATGATCTCAAAGCTCTGGTTGAGCTGAGTGAAGATGTCCACCACCGAGCAAGAGAACAGAGCATGCTCAGAGGTCTGCTGGAACTGAGACGGCACAAAACCAGCCGTTACTAGCAATAATCTAAAGAAAACTACAACGGCAGTTATTTACAATAACCTGAATAAAACAGCAGTTAATAATAATCTGAATAAAACAGCAGTTATTAATAATAATCTGAATAAAACAGCAGTTATTAATAATAATCTAAATAAAACAGCAGTTATTAATAATAATCTAAATAAAACAGCAGTTATTGATAATAATCTGAATAAAACAGCAGTTAATAATAATCTAAATAAAACAGCAGTTAATAATAATCTGAATAAAACAGCAGTTATTAATAATAATCTAAATAAAACAGCAGTTAATAATAATCTGAATAAAACAGCAGTTATTAATAATAATCTAAATAAAACAGCAGTTATTAATAATAATCTAAATAAAACAGCAGTTATTAATAATAATCTGAATAAAACAGCAGTTATTAATAATAATCTAAAGAAAACAGCAGTTATTAATAATAATCTAAATAAAACAGCAGTTATTAATAATAATCTGAATAAAACAGCAGTGTGTCTGTTAAAAATATCAACATTGTATTAAAAACATCCGTCCTTATGCTGATGTTGTGTGCGTTAATTTTATTTAATTTTTATTACAGCCTCATTGGCCATATCAGGTTCTAATGTCCTTACTCCGTCTTTCTTGTCTCTCTCCAGAGCTCCATGCATGAACTCCATCGACACGTCTTCATTTTCATCCAACCACTGAAGGACGAACTGTACAAACCATCTAAAGAGAGAAATAAAGATTAGCATGTTTTTTCAGGTAACTTTGACCTTTTATTAGAGTTTTAATGATCCAAACAGATACCTGGTTTGGTGATCATTGGTTGGAAGATCAAAGCTTTTTAATCAGAAATATTTTTCTTTTTCTCTGAGTGAATAAACTTACGCTGGGTAGTCGGGAACTGCAGAGTCAAACGCCGGCAGGTCCTTCACATATTCGTTGTAGAGCCACTTGACCTTGAAGTGCAGATTCATGTAGTCTGTGCTTTTACACAACCGGTGCTTCTCGTGCTCTGCAGACGCAAAAACACAAACAAAGCTGTGAGTCTTTGAATCGTCACTGAACTGATCACTTTGGTAACGTTGGGGAAACAACACGTAGAAATTATCTGTAACTATAGATATAAATCCTCTATAACTTCTAGAGGATCTCTCCAGGAGACTTCGTATTTATAATAGAAACCCTCAGGAAACCAGCGTGCCATCATGTTCCACTACAGGAAGTGTAGCATAAAATGCTTTTAGGGGCATGATCCATACGATTTATAAGAAAAAAAACAGGAAATACCTACCTTAGCTGATTTGATTTTAGACATTTTCTCTAAAAACATCTCTTTTTACAGAACAGATCCAACAGATAAATCTCTTAGAAATTTACAATCTCTAGTTATCCCCAGTTCAAATTCTAACCAGAAGGCATTTTCAAATATTCTCATAAATAAATAATAATATCCCAAAACTAGGACTAATCCCAGAGTTTTCCTCTGACAGTCTAAAACTCAACAAAGACAGAAGAACACACACTAATCCCATTTTATTTGCTTGTAAGTGAAGCTACTCTTTCTAAAAGTCATGCTGGATGTACAGCGTGACACAAAAAAACGGGAACTTTTTAACAATCCAATAAAACCAAGAGTGATGGAAGAAAAATATTTTATTCATAGTAATTAAAACCTTAAAACATGCCATTTAAGAAACAATGATGGAATTTTCATTTTCAAAAAATGACTTCCTGTAGATGGCGTCCTCCTGTACGAATGCATTCTTGAAATCTGCTGTTGAGATTCCTCATTGATCGCTGCAACATCTCAGCTGGATACTGTGAAATTCATCCTGAATTCTCTGTTTTAACTCATCCAGATTTCTTGGTCGAGTCGTGTACGCTTTACTCTTGAGATAGCCCCAGATAGATTTCAAGAATGCATTCGTACAGGAGGACGCCATCTACAGGAAGTCATTTTTAAAAACTGAAAATTCCATCATTGTTTCTTAAATGGCATGTTTTAAGGTTTCAATTACTATGAATAGAATGTTTTTCTTCCATCACTCTTGGTTTTACTGGATTGTTAAAAAGTTCCCGTTTTTTGTGTCACCCTGTATTTCCAGTCTTTATTCATCCTGACTCATTCTGAAACGACTGCAATAACATCCTGTATTAAACTCTGAATTTAAAGGAGCTCATTTAGCTGATATTCTGATACTTATACCTTTTAAAAACCACCTCTCTTAAATTTCAAGTACTCTCTGGTTGCACCTCTAGAACAACACCTAGGCACTTAATCTGACTCCACCTTAGGGGTAAAATAAGTCAGGTGGTCCAAAACCCAGCACTTATTTAGCGCTGACAAAGTTGAAAGAAAAAAGAGGGGTGGGGTGGGGGGTGGGGTTGGCAATTCTTCTGCAACTTGATGGCAACACCTTTGACCAATCGCACTCGAAGCCCTTTTTGCACTTACTACAGGTTTTTCCTTATGTCTGAATTCTTGCTTGTGTTGTACGTCGTTTTGGACAAAAGTGTCTGCGAAATGAAATTGTAGAATTGCAGAATTGTAGAACAAAATCCTACTACATCCCTGAACACAGTTTTACCATTTATTACATTAATTCTGATTAAAAATGAAGAGACACTCTTGTGTTGTTCTGTGAAGCAGATATTGATGGTCTCAGCAGAAGAATTCATCTCGAGGACGAGGGCTTGAATAAGAGATAACGTCCTCTGCGATAGTAGTGGTCTCCAGTAGAGTCCAGCAGGGACACATAAGCAGCTTTAAAACCCTCCATAATCATTATTTCTCTAACTTATTTAGTTCCATTCTATCAGTTCTATCCCACAGCTTCCCTCCTCTTCTGGTCATTCATCTGAGCTTCTCATTCGTTTGTTCTTACCCTTCAATCCTCCAGTTTTCCTCCTTCTAACGTACCCTAACTACTGTATCAACCATAATGGATTAGTTGAACAGACTCCACAGTGTGGCTATCTATGACTCATGGACAGTAGATATGTCTCCTACCGTCCATAGCGTACTTCATGTCCTGAGCAAACAGTGTCCACATGACCTCCGCTGACACTTTTCCAACATTCAGTTCTTGAGGGAATCTGAGAGACAGAGAAGATCATTTTAGATAAACTGCAGCTGTTAGTTTGAGATGATTAAGGTCCTGTAAGTGAATTACTAACTGGTTGAGCACAGGTCCGTAGGAGTTCCCGTCTTCTTCAATGATGGAAACGATGAGCATGATGAGTTTGGGCCAGAAGTCCAAGTTCTTGATGCTCGGACCCTGTTCCTCCAACGGGAGTTCGTCTTTGATCTGGATGACAAAAATAACATCATTAATGTCTCCATTGGCTCAGAGGACTATTTAAGTAAGAAAAGCATCAAATATTTATTCAGTGCTACTTTAATGTACCCTATAATGTTCTCTAGATGTTTGGGACTCACCGTCTCCAGAGGGTGGTACTGTCTGCTGTACAGCTCGTAGCAGTTGTTGAAGATGTAGTCGTATGTAGAGTTCAGACAGGCTTTGACACAGTCCTTCACAACCTGGCTGGCTCTGGGTGGAGACGGGATCTCCTGGACCTTAAAACCAGACGAAGATCAAAACACGAGCAGTGACACGCCATCACCTCATTTAATAACAACCTCAACAGCAGTAAACTGATAACCATCATATCCATTAATGATTGAAGAGGATCATTAAGAATCCAGTGAATGTTGTTCTTTAGAAGCAACAGTCCTTGAATAGCTGGTAATCTGGTTTATTGTTTATTTGTGTATCATGTATCTGTATTCTATATAACTTCTAAATCTTGTATGGCTGCGACCTCAGCCAGGTTTCTCTAATCTCAATGGGACTTCCTGTTTAAATAAAGGTAAATAAATGAGATCAGGAACTACAGCATAGAAACAGAAGCAGTTCATTCTGTTAGATACCTTCATCCTGAAGAAGGTGATACTGGTTAGAAGGTCCACAGTGGATTTCAGATCTTGCAGACGATCCTTGTTGCTGGCAGGGAAGTGGTTCTACAGAGTTTATAAATGAGTTAAAAACAGTTAAAGATCTTAACCCATGTATAGAACATAAAGGTTCAGACAGCACTGAGATTTTAGATTTTCTACATATTATAAAATAGGTTCTACAGCTTAGACAACCATTCACCAATCAGACAATATTAGTAAAATAAAAAAAATGGAGGTCTGTAGACATTTATAAGCAAGACATTACAGGCATAATAATAATACATAGCCTATAATAACCCTATAACAATAAACCTTTTGTGAGAACCGTACCAGTCATTAAAGGCCGTGATATTTACGATAAGCTTACCCTATAAGTTGAAAGGTCAATGCGCAAGGAGTTGTGCAGCTGGTCTAAAAGCTTGACAAAGCGTTCTTTCTGCAAAGAAAAGACAGGAGAAATGAAGTGGGGCTGTTCATATGTTCATATCTCTGAACTAAGAAAGAACACAAAGACAGGAAAAGAGAAGTATCTCCATGTGTGTAGAGAAAAGTGGTAGAGAACAGGCGAGACTAAAAATACAACATTTTAGTGCTCTAGTTTTCACAATACACACTCCAAAGTTTGAAGCGGCGAAGCGGTCGGAGGCAGACACGTTGTTGGAGGCGGTTGTTCGGGCGTAGAAGGCGTTGATGTTGGCCAGCAGGCTGCTCATCACTGCAGGAACTCCAGGACACATGTACTTAGAGGACAGACAGGCAAAATGTCTGGAAGGAGATCAGAAACAAAGCTTGGTTCAGAACCAACCTCCTCCTCTTCCTCAGTTAGGACCTGCTGACTGCCACCACAGCTTTTCATCATCAGCTACTAAAGAATCTGAGCTTCTGCCTGTGTCCTCTCAAGGATCTTGTGTTCACCTAATGATCCCTGATAGGAATGTCATTCCTCCTGCTATCAGCTACCTGGCCTGTTCAGACTGAAGGACGGCCCATTGTAATGAATGATGGCCCAGCTAACAGACATCTGTATGGATCAGGACATTTCATGGAGACCATTTATATCTGACTTTAATTTATCTGAAGGCCAACAGGGAATGATGACAGCCCTAAGAGGCAGAGAGACATGAGGAGGAACAGGGAGGGGATGAAGGTAGAGAGGTAGAGGATGAAGAGCTACCAAACACTCTGACAGGAAGATAGATGGATGGAGCTCAGACTCACGTCATGGCCTGGTAGATCGACTCGATCCCGTAGCGCATGGCGAACTCATCCACTATTTCCTGTGGAACATCATCAAAGTAGACTTTCCATGAATCATCTCCCCGAGCCTCCGGGATCTTCACCACCCCCTGACCGAGAACATCTGTAGTGTGGTGGAACAGGTTCTGCAACGAACACAAATAAAGAATGACTGCAGCTGAAGTGTTTAGTTCAGGGAATGGAGAGATGAAAGTTTCTAAACCAGACTGATGCTCAGTATTATTTCACAGTATGGAGGGGTTTGGGCTTTTCTGATTATGGGATTGTTTGTTTTAAGCCTGATTCAGAATTTGATTTGGATGAGTCCTTCTGGGAAAAGGTGGGATTATGTAATAGGAAGGTTCTAATCCTGTCTATCAGTGACATCTGCAGACAATCTGTGCTTCACATTACAACAGCTGATAGAACTAATTCTAACAGTGTCATGAACCTTCTGTCTGCTGAAACCTGTGAACATATTCCGGCTATTAGTAATCAGATACCTCATGTAAACAGGTGTACTGAATGTGATATGGAGCCACTTTCTCCTCTCCTTTGATCTCCACGTTGATGTGAAGACGAATAGCCCCCGATACAGCCGATTTATCCGTCCTCTTCTCTGTAATAAAACACAAAAACAGTCACACAGACACACCGACATGCATCTGCAGCTTCTTGATTCATAACTCTGCTCCTCATGAAGCCCAGGTCTGTTAATTACACATTATTAGCATGGCAGCAAACTCTGAATAGAGATTCAGGGTTTGTACCCCATGATGGCAGAGCAACGCTAATAGAAGTCCTCCAGCTGATACTGAGCCAGACAATGGCAGTGGGCTGTATAGATCTACATCTGATCACCAAAGACACTTGAGTTGGAGCTTCTCTGGAGGTGGAGAACTTGGTGCTTCAGCCCTGCTATTTGCCCTGACAGGGACATCATTAGGGGTAATTTGTACATGTCGGTACAGCAGTCGATTTCCGACTGGAGTGCTGCGACTTGATAATCACATATCAGGAAGAGGGGAAGAGTAAAGGAGGAAGGCAGGCTTTTAAGCAGACAGAGATACAGAAAATGAAATGTGTTTCAAATGGCAGATTACAATACTTATTAATTTACTCTCAGATTCTAATCAATAATGACTCCAAACTAAATGAATATTTCAGATGAAGAAATATTAAATGGAGCATTTCTAATCTTGCAGTTTGAGGGAGACAACAGTAGATTTATCGGCAGATTCATATCCACTGACATGCTGCTTTGATGGAGGATTTATTACTGCTGTGGTGAAGTCAATATTAGCACTTTAATCAAGTACAGACCAGAGATGTGCTAAAGAAGTCAACGCCTCACACTTAGATACAACTTAGATGAGGAAATAAAAACCTTTAAAGGCAGAGATGAAACCAATATGAAGCGATATAACAACAGGAATTCAGAAATATGATCCAAAACATGATTTAGTTTGCCTGCAGGACCTGGAAGTGATTTATCCTGAGAGCTGCTAATGCTAAACGTATTCAGGCCTTGGAGCAGCTCCATGATGGCGTATAAAGAGCTGCTAAAGGCAAAAAACATTAGACTGATGAGATCCAATCCAACCACTGAGTAGAACTGTTAGCACCAACAGGAACATACAGATGTAGAATTCATGGAACAAACAAATGGCATCAGGTTGTTTTAGAGGAAGCATAAGATCACAAGCCTCAGGTAAAACAACCATGGGAAAATCACCTGTAGCTCCTAGACTAAATATCTTAATAAGGGAACAGATCTCCTGTTGACTGCCAGATATAAAACTGCAGTAATTAAACCAAAATCTGAGGATAACTGATGTTGGTTGTTATTGTTCTGTAACCTAGTTAAGTGTCTAGCATCAAAAAGCACAAAAATAAAACCATGTTCCATCGCTCTCCTCATGCGGTATAGTATGTATATACTTCCTGTCGTCTATTATGAAGACACCATACTGACCCAGATTATACCAGACATCCATTTCTCCGCTCAGCGTTCGAACTTCAATGATGCTCTGGCCGAGGAAATCATCCGACTCCCTCTTCAGACGCTGCTTCACCCTGGACTTGATGTCGTCATCTTCGTCCCAAACGCGAACTTTAATTCGATCTGAGGTATTGTGGCACTCACTAATGGAAGCAAGGCAAAGGAAAAAAGAAATGTGAACTAAATCATACAAGATACCAGGATGCTATGAGTAGTATGGAGTAGAACAGAAGAGTTGGTGAAGTCTGAATGAAAAAAGCTGTTCATTTTATAACCCAGATATTTTTCAGACTTACAAGTGGAACTTCTCCTCCCAGACTGGATTGAGGTTTCCATAAATGGTCTTGGTTCTCTTCTTGGTCCTGCCCACCTGGACAGTGACATACGGATCACTGGATCCTGTCTTGTCTTTGGCCTGAAGTCCTTGAGCACAAACAACTAACAGGGTGGCAGAGAAACAAAGACATTAGGAACAATCAAAAATCAAGAGTTGAACAGGTAGGACTGATGTTAAGGAGAGATATTGAGGTTGAACCTGTGATGGTGATCTTGGCCGACCATCCTGAAGTACCGTCCAACACGCTCTGTTTGGTGATCTTCATTTGCTGGGCATGAACGGTTTTACTGATGACGAACACTTCCCTGATGAGCTCAAAGATCTCCGGTTTATTCCTTTCCCTGATCTTCATCCTGTCCTTCATAGCCATGATGATATTCTGAGTTCTATCTTCAGCTCCATGCTTAGAGCTCTTCTCCGCAGCACCTAAATAAAACGTGAACAGATTCAGTTCATAATGAACTGAAACAATGACATTGTCTCTTTGGTTGTAGCTGAATGAAAAGTTAAAGCTTGTCGATGTCAGAAGACATATTAAAACAACTATTCATGAACCGTTCCTTGAACACTTCCTTTAAACATTTTCTGGACGACACTCACGCTGTAGACAGTCAGCGTTCAGCAGTTCTTGGCACTTTTCATGGCACTTTACCCCACATTCGGAGCAACGCATGCCTTGGCGAGCAATTCCCCACAGCAGTCCCTCACACTCATAGCAGTACGTTGGCGTCGTGGCGGTCCACACCTCGAAGTTATGGGGTGTAGTGCAAGATATGGGGTAGATGAGAGCCTGCAGGGTCTTCTTGTACACGTGATTTTTCTGTAGAGGGAATAAATTTAGGTATTTATGCAGGGAATTCTTCATTCAGGAATAGGAAGATTGAAAAAAAGGCACAAATGTTATTATTCAAAAATCAAGAAGTTCTACTTACCAGCTCCTCATCCTTGATGGAGGATCGTGCCGCCATAGCAGATGCGATTCCTGCCTTCCTGGCTTGGACAAGGGACTGAACAAGTAAGAAATGAAGATATAGCCAGGTTTGTATTTTTCAAACATATACTGTAAGAACAACCCACAACCAAGCAAACTGCCTAAATATTAGTATAAGAGAAGGTTAATGTGGTTACAAGGAGGCAAGGTTGGATAAAGATGGTCGGTAGGGTTATCAGAGTCTGTCTTCCCTACAGGTGAATTCTTACCAAAGGATCAGAAAACTCAGATGAGTATTATTAGTTCTTGAAACTAAGGAAGAGAAGGTTACTAAAAGGACAAAGTTAGACCAACACTATAAGACTAATATGACTGTTAGTACCGTATTTTACTCATGTGCTTATCATTTTTATCATTCATCTGTTAACAGCTCAACAAATGAGGAAAAAATGCCAACTAAAAAGTGGGGGAAGGATTTGTTGATTATATATTTCAATGATATCAAGTAGGAAGAAAAGCTACCCATGCCCAAGAAGAAGCATGCAGATATTTTTATTTGTGCATAATCAGAGAGACCAACATGCTGTAGATGTACGTGTTTGAGGTAAATTCGGTCTTATTTGTCCTACTTGATATTCTGTACTTTAGTAGAAAAGGGAGTGGCAGCTGGGTTCTATGACTTACCATAGCCTGACCAAGGAGAGTGAATGCATTCAAGAAAGTTGTGGAGAATAGTTTTGGGTTTAAGAGAGGAGGGAGAGAGAAATTAGCAATCTGGTTTCATATCTGTCTCCATTTGTTGATAACAATCTAATCCCAAGTTTTATCAGTTTAAAAATAAAATAGTAACTGAGGCTTATGTTTTGGTTTATCAAATAGAAAGACATGTACTCAATGAGAAATAACAGAACAAACAGGACGTGACATACACCTTATGTGTGTTTTTAATACTGACCACATCGCTAACCAATGGGATGGGCTTCTTTTTACGTAGGTCGGGCATGCTGTCAATCCCATACAGTCCAGATGCAGATGTGCCGCTACGCATCAACAAGAGGGTAGAAGTCAATTTAAAGGTTTGATAAGCAATCATATAGCAGTGAATTTCTACTGGAAATACAAAATGGTCACACAAGTGTAGCCTCTCTCCAACTGTAGAGCTTCATTTACTTAAAAAAAACCCACCAATACAGCACTGAAATGGTGTTTAGCAAATATAAGAGTTAAATATTTATGACTTACCCTGGTTCAGCCCAGGCCTGTCGGGCACCAGGTTCCTCACCTTGAACCTTTAACATTTCAGATATGAGAAGTTAGGATGATTATTTACATATTTTAACGTATGAGAAGGGAAGAGTAACGGAAACACAGCTGGTTGAGTTTCACCTCTCTGATCACAGAACATAAAAAGTCAAATAATAATAATAAAACAACGAATGATGAAACCTTTGAAGGACACACCCAATAAAAGCTGGACAAGTCTATAGTTATGAATGCTATGTGAAATGAAATGCCAGACAAATGATACAGTGTGTAGATACGAACCCACGGAATATGTTTTTAATAAAGTTTCACTAGAAAACTGCAGATAACTTGGAAGAAGCAGATTCAAGGAAACCTTTGAAATAATTCTATAAAACCACCAAAGCTGTGACCAGTAGACCACACATGAACACGTCGTCTCACTTCCTACTCAGAGTTTTTCATCAGTGTCTCAGCATTGATCTGAGAGTAGAGATCCTCTGGTTCATTCAGTTCTGGAAGTTAGAAAAACTTCTGATGGAAACACGAAGCAGTTTCAGATCTAACCAGAACTATTAAATATACAGAATAACTGAAGCGATTGGACTAATGTCTTTGCCAGAGTTACAAAAAATACAATAAAGCATATTCTATCCTAAAGCTGAGTTTCAGTAAATGTTGCAGTAATCTGTATTATTGTGTGTTCTGCTTCGGACCATTCTGGAGGCAAAGACAATCAATCCCGTTAACGAGTGGAAAAATGATCACAATCATCCCACAACATACAAAATCAAATCAACAGAAAAAACAACAGCAGCTTAAACATGGAGCTAATATTATATAGAAATACATATATATATATACACACGTGGACAAAATTGTTGGTACCCCTCAGTTAAAGAAGGAAAAACCCACAATTCTCACTGAAATCACTTGAAACTTACAAAAGTAACAATAAATAAAAATTTATTGAAAATTAAATAATCAAAAACAGCCATTACTTTTGAATTGTTGATTAACATAATTATTTAAAAAAACAAACTAATGAAACAGGCCTGGACAAAAATGATGGTACCTCTATAAAAGATTGAAAACTATTTGACCAGAGTGACATGATTAACTCAGGTGTGTCATTTAATTGACATCACAGGTGTTTCCAAACTCATAATCAGTCAGTCTGCCTATTTAAAGGGAGACAAGTAGTCACCCTGCTGTTTGGTGAAAAGGTGTGTACCACACTGAACATGGACAACAGAAAGCGAAGGAGAGAATTGTCCCAGGACATCCGAAAAAAAATGATAGACAAACATCTTAAAGGTAAAGGCTATAAGACCATCTCTAAACAGCTTGAAGTTCCTGTGACAACAGTGGCTCATATTATTCAGAAGTTCAAGACCCACGGGACAGTAGCCAACCTCCCTGGACGTGGCCGCAAGAGGAAAATTGATGACAAATTGAAGAGACGGATCGTTGGAATTGTATCCAAAGAGCCCAGAGCAACCTCCAAAGAAATTAAAGGTGAACTCCAAGGCCAAGGTACATCAGTGTCAGATCGCACCATTCGTCGTTGTTTGAGCCAAAGTGGACTTCATGGGAGACGACCAAGGAGGACACCACTGCTGAAAAAAACTCATAAAAAAGCAAGCCAGACTGGAATTTGCAAAAATGCATGTTGACAAGCCACAAAGCTTCTGGGAGAATGTCCTTTGGACAGATGAGACCAAACTGGAGCTTTTTGGTAAGGCACATCAACTCTATGTTCATAGACTCAAAAACCAAGCATACGAAGAAAAGAACACTGTCCCTACGGTGAAACATGGAGGAGGCTCAGTAATGTTTTGGGGCTGCTTTGCTGCATCTGGCACAGGGTGTCTTGAAAGTGTGCAAGGTACGATGAAATGTGAAGACTATCAAGGCATTCTGGAGAGAAATGTGCTGCCTAGTGTCAGAAAGCTTGGTCTCAGTCGCAAGTCATGGGTCTTCCAACAGGACAACGATCCAAAACACACAGCCAAAAACACCCAAGAATGGCTGAGAGAAAAGCGTTGGACTATTCTAAAGTGGCCTTCTATGAGCCCAGATCTGAATCCCATTGAACATATGTGGAAGGAGCTGAAACATGCCATTTGGAGAAGACACCCATCAAACCTGAGACAACTGGAGCTGTTTGCTCATGAGGAGTGGGCCAAAATACCTGTTGACAGCTGCAGAACGCTCATTGACAAATACAGAAATCATTTAATTGCAGTGATTGCCTCAAAAGGTTGTGCAACAAAATATTAAGTTATGGGTACCATCATTTTTGTCCAGCCCTATTTCATTAGTTTGTTTTTTTAAATAATTATGTTAATCAACAATTCAAAAGTGATGGCTGATTTTGATTATTTAATTTTCAATAAATTTTTATTTATTGTTACTTTTGTGAGTTTCAAGTGATTTCAGTGAGAATTGTGGGTTTTTCCTTCTTTAACTGAGGGGTACCAACAATTTTGTCCACGTGTGTATATATATATATATATATATATATATTATGTTAGTAACCTGATTATCTTCTCTCCCAAACTCTGCAGAGAAAAGAGATGACAGAAAAATTAGAAATCATGTGGAGAAGCTGGAACTGAGCAAAAAATAATCAGAGCAGGTTTGAAGAGACAAAAACAATTCTACTAATGCTATATGATATAAACTACACTAAATTACATCTTTACAGACTTAAAGAGTTGTTTTTGCTTTCATTACTGGGCTTGCAAGTGATTAAACCTCAAGAGAAGCTCCTTAAATACCTGGGATAAACTCGTCCTGAGACTGGGAGCCGTGGGTAGATCTGGACAGTCTGTGGCGGGTTAGCCTCTTCTCCTTCAGAATGCGCTGGAAGTTAGCTATACGTTCTCTGTGACTGGCATCAGTTGGCTTTGCTGGATTTACTTCATCAGGAATGTTGTTTTCCCTAATTGGACTTAAGTGCCCCTCATCTGTGGAGAACACTGGACCTTCTGGAGCTTCGTTTTGCTGTGCAGGACAGTGATCTGGTGTTAAGTGAAGGATGGACAGCTCTCCATCTGTTGGATAGTCTTCTTTTCCCTGTGAAATCTCTGCAGAGTGATGGCCATCTGCAGTGCAAGGAGACAGATCGGTTTCATGGGGAGATTCCTGAAGAGATCCTGACAGATTCTCATTAATCTCACCACAATCCACACAGACAGAAGTCTCACTTTCCTCCTTTGTAGTAGCAGATTCGGTGTGATTTTCCGTCAGACTGACCTCTCCTTCTGTACAATCTGTACTGCTTTGTTCCTCCTTATGTTCACTGGACTGTCTGACTTGGGATTGAGATGCTTCAGTCCCACTATCATCTCCTTCAGGGTTGGATCCTTCCAACTTTTTCAAAGCTCCTTTCAAAGCTGACTTAAACGTGAGAACAGCCTTACTAAAAGTAGTCACATGAAAACCCACACTGGGGGTCTTGGGTGTGCTCTGATAATCTACATCAGAGGACAAAGATTCTCCTACATCCTCCCTGGAAACGCTGTGATCCGTCCACTCTCTGTCCAAACTCTCAGCAGACCCCAGGTCCAGAGTGTCCCCAGAAGATGGACAATCATCACACAGTGAATGAAGCTCCAGGAGACCATCATCACCATCGGTCAGCAGCACCGTGGAGCAGCTCAGGCTCCTGGAAGGACCACTGCCAAGCTCCTGTGGACAGACATCCATGGTGTGGTAACCAGAACTACGGGAAAACGGACAGTTTGCAGCACAGTCGCACTCCAGGTTCTCCTCCTCTGTCTGGAGCCTGAGAGGCCTCCAGTCCACCACACTGGAAGAACTGGAAGGAGAATTGTAATGTTGTCCAAACAACAACGAGAGGTGCTCAGAACTGTTGTGAGAAGAATGACCCGGGGTGCAGCTTTGTGTCTCCTCGGTGGCACACCTGTTCCAAACACCTTGGTAGTTCTCTAGCTCTTCTCCACTGTTTGCACAGGAGGAGATGTCCTCCTCACTCCATCCTCCTCCTCCACTTCCACTGTGCAGCATTTCAGCTGAAAGCCACCGTTCATAGTCAGTGTCAGCAGACAGAAAGCCAGCTTCTGGACAGTTGGAGCTCAGACAGGAGGACAGAGAGCTGGTGCTCTGGTAGTTGTGACCATCATGAAGCTCCAGATAGGACGGAACGGGTTTTGGATGGCTTCGTATGTGCATGTTTGAACTCTGCTCTGAGTTCTCTCGGTCTGTTTGATGGACTGATCTTAGAGTTCCTTGATTAACTGGCCATTGTTTGGCTGATCTGTGAGATAACACCCATCTTAGATTTTTTTCACACTCTTTGTGGTTAAACGGTGGACTGAGGTCCGTCTCATGAAGAGCTGTGATGGCGTTCTGTCGATCCAGGCTTCCTCTCCTGATGCGTGGTGATCGAGGAACAGGACTAGGATGAGGAGCTGCAGCTCCAGAGTACAGCTCTCCTATTTCACTGAGAACTGCATCCACACAACTAGACACCTCATCCACCGAGCCTCGGACAGATGTTAGATACTCCCTCAAGTCAGAAATCTCCTCCTGGATCTTGGTGATGCCTTTCAATTCTTTCAGGATGTGTTCTACCAGGTTACTAGAGCCATGCTCTGCTTCCTCATCTTCTATTTTCTTCTCCTCTTCATTATTTCTGATCCTTTCAATGATCCGGGACACAGCGCCCACCACAGCTCTACTACCATCATGGCACTCAGAGCTTCGGTTTTCCCCTGAAGGGTTGAAGTCTGGTTTGATGTTGACCGGTGACACGTCATGAAGAGGATCATCTTCTGGTCCCTGGAGGCACTTCTGCAGCGTTTTGCGTAGACATTTCCCAACATTGGGACTCTGTGAAGTCTTCTTTTGCAGATCTCGTCTGTGATTGGTGGGGATCATCCTGTCCACTGATGGTTCACTCCTCTGGGGAACATCCCTGAGATGATCAGCTGTTCCCACACATGGACGACCACTGCCTCTGAAACTCCTCCTTAGGATGGTCTAAGCATAGCCCAGCATCTTAAACTGCATATGAGTGAATACCTGCATCGTGTCTGAGGGGAGAAAACTGGATTATGAGTCATTTTGTTGAAAAAGCAGAGAAGAACCACATAGTTAGTACTTCTGTTATGTATCTGCCATAAAATAACCACCAGAAGTACAGGAATGCTGACTTATCTTCCACACAAAAGTAAAACGGATGCTTTTTTAAAAAAAGAGTTATTAATGCAAACATAAGTTGAATTTTCAAATGTTTCAGATCCCAAGAAGAAAACACATCTGCTCACTTATCAGCGTATATTTCTCATTATAATTAAACTTCTGGAAGTGGAATAAACACTCAAAGAAATGTATTTTTGTGTAATTCTTCTTAACTTGTAAAATTATTAAAATGTATTTTTATGACCAACAGATCAGAATGAAAAGGAAAAAGGAATTCTAACTTCTGACACTGATTTCCAAGTAGTTCTGTTCCAACAGTAAAAAAAATGTGCATGTACTTCATGCATCAGTTCATCATTTAAAACCATTAAAAGACAGATTCCTCCCCAGAATGTCTCACATGTAACTCAACACTCTTCTGTACTTTACAGTTCTATGAATCTCCTGTTTCTTTCTCCACCAGCTCACCAGTGACTGTAAAACTGATCTAAATACATACATGCATGTTAGAAAACTCCATCCTGCAGGTTGGTAGGAGTGATTCCTCAGATTATTTATGGATGAAACCGTGTTTTTGAGACTGTCATCGCTATACTGCATCAGGTTAAAAACGCTCAACCCCTATTCATGTCTTCTAACTTATAAAATACACCAGAAGGATAGGAAAGAAAAACTTGATTTTCACTGGCAGTGACCTTTAAAAATGTGGAAATGTCTGCTTTAATCCATCCTACATGTGTGTTTGACGGACACCGGTGCTCTGTACGTACAGAAGCAGGACAGACAGAGCTGCTTTAACTTTAACAGCAGAATGAACACTATGCAGCGGCTCAGATCTCTGTAATTAGGGAGCGTTGGACAGACAGCACGGTAATTAGATGACAGATCAATTCTCTGTTCTGAGGCCATGTCATTCTTTCACACCAGCTGCAGGACTGTTAGCTCCGAGCTGCTGCCTTTACTGGACACACTACAACACAAGTCTGCATATACGCTCCTACCATCACAGGATGAGCTCAGTGACAACGTCTTTATCCAGTGAGCTTCACTTTAATGAGGAGGGTTTCTGTTGAAGACACAGCTTAGAATAAAATATTATAAACTGGACAAAAAAGGACTTCTGAGAACCAGAAAACAGAAAATTATTTTTTTAATTTCTTGACAATTCCAAACTTTGATTTGACTTTTCTGTCTTTATCTCTAAATATCTGACCACAGATTTGTGGACGTTCCTGAAAACGTTCATGGAAATAAACTCACTGTTAGCTGAGGGAAAACAGATTAACAGCATCAGAATAAGAAAATCCTCACATTAAAGTACGATGTATGCAGATCTTCAGTGTTTTACTGGGATGTGTATTATAATTATTTTACGCATTTATTTCCAGAGATAATGTTCTAAGATTACAGACCTGAAGTGAGCTGAGCTTCAGTAACTATTCCAGAGGATATAATTACTACCTACATTAACCCACGCCTGAACTAGAGCTCTCCATAAGTACTGGAGCTCTGGTGGTGTGTGTCTGCCTGATAACGGGTTGGTGGGCAGAAAACTATATTCAGACCAATCAGGAGAGAGAGTTTCAATCACTACTAAAATAATCTGAATGGAACCAGAAGGAACCATCACATATAAATTATTACTCTGATTAAATAAACAATAATTAGGACATCTGGATTAAATATGTTTGATGTATTAGACAGATAATGTTAAATAAAGGCTTTTACTACACTTCTGAGGACTGTTTGCTAACAGCGGTCCTGATCTCCTAAATGTGCTCAGAGACAGTCAGAGGTTTAATCATTCACTGGTCAGGATGGAAAAAAAAAAAGGTTTTGGGTTCTGGTTTTGAAGGACAGTCGCAGTAAAAACCTGCAGCAATCCCCCTCTTTTCTTCTGTCCTGACATTTTACTTTGGAAGTTTTTAAGTTGACTTTTCATTAAAAAATGACATTTGCTGTTAAAATTTTCATCAACTGGAAATAACCTGAAAGTATTGAGACTTTTCTGTGTTTATCAGTCAAAGTAAATCCATGTTTTACTACAAGTTTCATGCAGTGAAACCTGTAATCACAGCCTTTACCGACAGAAATATAGTAAATATAAGCCTTACCTTATCGGAAAAAAACAACAACCTGTAGATATCATCTTGCAGGACGGATTAAATCCACATAGAGTATAGATCAGCAGCTCCCCGTCTTTTATCACGAGGTGCATTATTAAATTAAAGAATTCAAGCTTCCTCTGAGCCAATCAGAGCAGAAGATCTTCCTCTAACTGGTAAAAGCACTGAATGACTGATTTCTACCACCAGCAGGACACGAGTAAACCTCGATCTCACAGCAGTTCAGCCTCGGTTCAGCATCCTTCCCTCCTTCCCTCTGCTCTCTCTGTCCTCTGGCTTAAAGCTAATCTGAGGCTGAAACACTGCCAGCTTTCAGTCTCACTCGCTCTTTTTCTCTGTTTCCACATCTGTCTGCATATTCTGCTATTTTGCTTTGAGTTCTTAACATTAGTTGTCTGTAAAAGTGGTGAAATTCTGCTCCGCTAGTTTTCCTCGGTGATTTAAATGCATCTTGTGAATGGAAACACGAAGGAAAAAGGAATTTCTATTCAAGGCTGACAGCGGATAAATATCAAAGGCTCTAGATTTTCCTGTATGAAAATGCTGCCAAAGCTTTGGAGGGAATTTTCACATCTCATTCCCTTCTGTGCTTTGAACGTAAACAAGCAAGTGAAGACGTAAAGAACTAACTCAAGCTTTTATTATGCTGCTCACTGAGACACAACTTGACAGATTAACAACCCACTGTAATTCATTCAGGCTTTCCTGCATATACCCTTGAGTCCCCAGTGTTTTCCTGTAATAAATAGCACTTATACAGCTTTCATCTTCCATCTACACTCATGTCTTTGAACAGCCACTCACAGATCATGTTCATCTGGAGGCCAATCATTATAATGGAGTGATCTCCTTTACTGCTGAAGGCTTCATCAAGGGGATGAACCCCCGTTAGGGCTGAGAGATTCTGATGATCTCATTATTAATACGGTCTGATTGGACTTTAGATGCAAACACAAGATCTGTACACACAAGGTAGAAAATTATCATAACAAATGATCCAGAATGGAAAAGGAGATTATAACAATATGAGCTTCTGAAAACCAGTCAAACGTAATGTGATAACGACCATGCAACGCCGTCATTCAACACAGTGACATACAAACCTGCCACAAAGTAGTTTTTAGAAGAAAAAGGAGCTCCAAATGATACAGATCCTCACCTATAAAATACACGTTACACACAAATGTGAACTGGAATAAACAGTTCTGATGATCTTTATCTCTCATCCATTCATTCTGATAACAGGCAGAGACAACTTTAAAGTACAAGACAAAGAGACAAATGAGTCAAACACTGCAGACCTCATTAGCAGCAGAACATGAGAGGGACGAGTGGACCGACCAGTAATGCAAATTATGGGTCCCCGAAGCAATGAATGATGGACCGAAGTCAACAGAGGGACGGTATGCTTTAGCCTCATAATTACAGCTCCACACGAAGAGCCAGAATTAACCACTGAGGGTTGAGACAGAGAAGAAGACCAGACAGAGAATGACCATCTACAACGAACCACAAATTCAATATCACTTAAAGAACTAGGCAGAGTCATCTGACCTCGCTATTCCTGGAGCCAGTTTATGACCAGGTGTCTACAATTAAAACATCATTACGCCCTTAGCTAGGAAATGATTTACAGGGTGTCTTTGGTGAGCCACTAAACTCCTACAAGCACAGGGCACTGGTTCAGTAGTAAAACCTATAGGTGAAAAAACAATTCCTCTTGAGATTCACCAGGACATTTTAAACATTCAGAGAGGTCAAACTCAACCAGAACTGCAGGTAGATGGTAAAACAAGAAGATAAGTCAGGTATAAAGATGGCCTACCTCCCGGAGCTGAACTCTGACTTTATTGATGGCCTTCAACCAGCGAACTCTGGCTGGGTTAAAGGGCAGCGGCGGCCCGTCATAATGGAACCTGGGAGATGTGAGGTTCAGAATAAAGCAACAGAAACTGATGAAGACAAGCTCAGTTCAATCATAGCACGCACTAAATCTGGTTAAACTCTAAGGAAGGGGGTACCTTGGGGGTTTGGAAGATCCTCTCACTGCTGGAACGTCATTTTTTAAACCCTTTCCTGCTTCAGATGGCGGTCTATTCCTCTCCTGCTCGGTAACAGTCGAGTATCCGTTGGTGGGAAGGTGTCGACTGGAGCGAGGCTGGCCGGTGGTGGAGGGGTGGCAGCCGGTACTATGGTAGGAGTGGAAGGATTCCTCCAGCTCTGAGCCTCCGGTGCTCTCGTGGCCGATCTCACTAACCTGGGAGCTGGTTTGGCTCAGGTTTCCTGAAGACCCAAAGTGACTACTGTCCGCTGGACTACAGTGGTGAGAAAAGAACAAGGAGCAAATTAACAAACAGAAACGGCGGAGAAACTAAGTATTTTTGTAGTTCATATTTTTCCATTAATAAAAACAGAATAGTGGGGATTGGTACATAGAACTTCTTAAATTTAGAAATAGATTAAGTACATTTTAATACTGCGGAAATAATCCAAACAACTAATACTGTTGGGTTGTAATGAATCCCATCCACCTGCTAAGAATTATTTGCATACGCTCAGTAGTAAAAATCTACTTTTACCAGCTACTTTTTTAGGATTAATTGGTGTTCCGCCCTATAAAAGATACCCAACCTTGTCAGCAGGCTGCCGTAGGACCCAAAATAATGAAAATGTGGAAACAATACATGTGCATTATAAACTACATGTGGTGTTCTTCATAGAATTAGAAGTTTTAGATCAAAAGAAAGTTAGGCTCTATTTTATGGAGTGAGGTATAAAATAGTAAAAACAGTAGATTTTTACACACAGTTACAGACATCTGCATTTTTCAATGATCTCCTTTAAACTTCCTACAGGGCAGAAGGCAGGTTTTCCCTGCACAGAGACACAGGATTGGATAGGAACCATAAAATATGCAGAGCTGATCTGTGTTTTTACCTTTTATAAAACAGTAATTTTAAACCAGTTTAGAAGCAGAATACAGATCAGCTGTATTCATGACACTGAAGTGTTCATTTGGAGGTTGAATATCAACGATTTAAAAAATGCAGATATACACGTAACTGGAAAATAACATTTACCACATAAAACAATACACAAATCAAATCAGAATTCCATGCTTAAACAAAATTTGCATTATCTATGATGTCGCAGACAGGGGGGCTAATATTTGGTCCTTTAAATCTGTCTAAGATGTAAATGAATTGATTAAAAACAGCAGTTGAGATGTTAATTTATTATCCCTGCTGATTTCTAACTGGAGAACTATAAAAACTATAATTAGAACATCATGTGATTAAGGTGAACGGTGATCTCTCTTTTAATGAAGGACTTGGAGCCATGGCCATGTTTAAACGTAAATTTTGTTTTGGAATTCTGTTTTGACATGACTAATGAAATGACTAATGACACAGAGTTTCTACACACAACATACAACACACAACCACACACAGACATGAACTAGTGAGAATGGACTGCAGGACTGGACAGGAAATGCATTTCTTCCAAACTGTCAACGCATCATAAATGGTTAGGGGAGAAGCCATTTATTGTGCTTTTACTAGCCTTTTTGCATTCAATAGATCCTTCTTGGACTGGTTGTCCAGCTGCACTCCAGAGGTAGGACCTGCAGAGGGGTGTGTTTCTACAAGCCTCTCCGTGTCCTTTGGGGTCAGGGATGCTGAAGGATCTACTTCAGGAGTGGAGATGCAAATCTGGGGGTTTGCTACATCATCTGTGGAACCTACCGCTTCAGTTTTTTGGGCATCAGATGTTGCAAGGTTTTGTACAGTATGTGTTTGATCACTTGTTGCCGGATCTGACCATTTCCCTTCTTGATGCTCAGCATTGTTTAGAACAGGGTCAGCTGGGGAAGCTTTGGTGTCAGGTAGGGCTGATTTGTCATTTTCTTTACTCTCAGGGTCTCCTTTAATGACCATGGGCTTCTCATGTATCACCTCTCCAAAACCTGACTTCTCCTTTTCGGTGTCAGCAGGAGGTTTTGGAGAAGCTCCTTCAGATGCTGTGGCAGAGCCAGATTTCCCTTGCTGGATATCTGGTGAAGCTGAGTCCACGGTTTTATTTGTCCCTGATGGAGGTACTTTCTGTGACAGTTTCTCATTCTTAATCTGTGACTGTGGAGTACCTGGTGCTGGTCTGGGTTGAGCTGGCACTGAATCAGATGGCTTAGGTGGTTGTCCCATACCCCCAAATAAAGACCCACCGATGCCCCCAAGCAGTGATGATCCAGCCTGTGATCCTGCAGCGGCTCCTCCAAACATTCCTCCAAGCAGAGAACCACCAGGCTGTGGTGTAGCTCCAGCTCCTCCAAACACCCCACCCAGTAAAGATCCAGCACCCTGAGGACCTGCAGGCTTGGGAGCAGATCCTCCTCCAAACATGCCCCCTAATATTGACCCTCCAGGTGTGGGGGCTGTGGTTTGAGGACCAGACTGAGGAGCAGGCCCTTTAAATAAACCTCCCAGTAAGGATCCTGCTGCCTGAGGAGATGTCTGTGCACTGGACCCTCCAAAAATACCACCTAGTAGTGAAGCTCCAGGCTGACCGGGAGCAGCTTGGGGTGCTGGTCCACCAAGTCCAAACAGTGAGTTCTTTTGCTGAGAACCTTCAGTGGGAGCAGGTGATGGTTTGAAAAGGGAAGACACAAAGCCTGTAACTACATCTGCTGCTGCATCACTCGTAGATTTATTTATCTCTGGAGGCTTCTGTTCTGGTTGGACTGCAGGACTCACAGACTGAGTGGATGGAGCTTCCTCCTCTACTTTAGGTGGTTCTGTTGTGGTAGTGGTGGCTGTTTCTTGGCTCAGCTGACCAATCAGCTCTGGTTTTGCAGGTTGTTGTGCTGATGCAGATATTTCTGATTCTTTAGACTGGATATTATCAGTTAAAGCAGCTGATTTGTCGGTATCCTGGTGACTAACCTCATCAGGAACACTGCTGTCAGTTTTGGACAAGCTTGCCTCAGGACACTGAACTGAACCGTCAGGTTGCTTTGGTGTTTCCACCACCTCGTTGCTTCTGGAAGCAGCATCATTTACTTCCACTTGAGCACCAGCTGGAGCAGATTTAGAGTCCTCAGTGGGTTTTGGTAGAACAGTTACACCCGATGTAGTGTCGGTAAGAGCTGGGATGGTTGCTTTCTTGTCATCATTAGATGTTGATGTTGGTGTTGCAGCTGAAGCAGATCCTCCAAGCATTGAAAACAAACTTTTACCAGGAATTTCATTGGTAACTGAAGCTCCAGGTAAAATGCCACCGAGAAGAGATGAACCAGTCTGTGCAGTAGCGGTTTGAGAAGGTGATCCCCCCAAAATTCCCCCTAATATAGAGCTGTTATTTTGGTTTGTGGAGGTTTGGGGCGCAGTCCCACCAAATAATCCACTGAAGGACCCACTACTCTGAGGTGCTGTAGATGAGGCTGCTGATCCTCCGAAAAGTCCACCCAAAATAGACCCTGCAGTCTGAGATCCAGCTGCCTGGGGAGCAGCTCCACCAAATAAGCCTCCGAGTAGCGATGGTCCTGCCTGAGGTCCTGAGGATAGAGGAGCGGATCCTCCAGGCTTAGTGGAGCCAACTTGAGGAGCACTCTGAGGAGCAGACCCTACAAATAAACCACCAAGTAAGGATCCTCCTGTTTGAGAAGATGGTGTTTGAGGTGAAGACCCTCCAAACACTGACCCTAACAGTGAACTTCCAGGTTGTGAAGCGGGCTGAGGGATAGAACCTCCAAACACAGAAAACAAACCTTTCCCTGGAGGTTCCTTGGGCGCTGAAGGTTCAGGTACAGACCCTGTAGCTGATGGACCTGTCTGGTTAGTCGTAGGCTCTGTGCTAGGTGCAGAAAACAAAGAAAGCAAACCTTTACCTGGACTGTCTGAAAGTAATCCAGCTGCAGATGGAGCTGCTGATCCAGTGATCATAGATAACAAACCAGAAGCTGGTGGTTCTTTAGGAGGAGCAGAATCCTGGGGTGTACTTTCTGTGTTTGCTTCCTTATTCACAGCAGTACTTTCTGAATTTGGTACCTTGGATGCCATATCAGTGCCTTCAACTGTGCCACCCTCTTGTGAAGCAGCTGTAGTCTCTACCATAGTATCAGTGGATAGGCTAGTTTGCAGTGTACCAGAGTTAGTATGAGTTTTGCTCTCTGAGGGTTCACTTGATTTTTTGCTGGTAACTGCTGCCTCTGGGACATGGCTACTGGACACAGATGACATTTCAGAAGAGCTTTCTTGTAAATGAGTAGTTTGTGGCTCTTTTGAAGCAGTAACAACAGCAGAAGATGGACTGGAAGTCTGCTGTGTGGATGGAACATCAGTTGAAACGGAACGTATACTGCTGGCAGGTGAATTAGGTGCTGCAGTCCCAGGTGCAGAAGACATATTTGTATTTCCACCTCCACTTGGTGTTTGAGGAGTACTGGGGCCACCAAACATGGAAAACAAAGATTTTCTTGGACTTTCATTAGTAGCAGACAAATTACCGAAAAGACCTCCAAGAACTGAAGCAGCTGTTGGTTCTTGCGGCTGAGACTGTTCTGGTGGTTTAGACTGTGTTCGAGGTCCTCTTTGTAATGGAGTCTGTGACTGAGCACCTCTTAGTTGGGACTGCATGGTTGGTGGCTGAGGTTGAGGACGACTAGGATCAGTAAATACTGAAAACAATCCCTTCATTGGGCTCTCAGATGAATTTGATTGTCCAGGCAGAATTCCCCCAAGAAGAGATACTGGCTGGGCTTGAGACTGTTGGGTGCTGGGACCACCAAACATTGAAAGGAATCCTGTAGCTGGAGGGTCTTTTGGAGGAACTGTTCTCTGTTGAGGTGCTTCAGCAGTAGGTTTAGTTTGGCTTGGAGGTGGAGCAGGACTTGATCCTCCAAACATTGATAACAAACTTTTACCAAGTGTTTCTTGCTGAGGGGGTTGAGGAGCCGCATTTGGGGAATTTGTTTGAGGTAAGGGCCCTGTTTTAGGTACAGCCTGCTGAGGACTTGGCCCCGAAAACATTGAAAGTATACTTTTACCAAGTGATTCTTCTTGAGGAGCCGTGGCTGATGTAGATGTTTGAGGTGTGGGTTCGGATTGGGTCGGTGCTGCCGATCCAGCAAGCATTTCTCCAATTGAAAATCCAAACAATCCACCGGATGGTTTACTTGATGCTTCTTGCTTCTGCTGTCCTGCAGGTGGCAGAGATGTTGACTGGTTAGCTGAAGGGGCTGTGGACAGATTGGTAGAAGGCACTTGGTTTGTAATTTTGTTTAGGGGTTGACTCTGTGCAGACTGAGGAGTGCCACTTTTGTCCATGGTTTCTTGTCTCTGTATGCTCTGAGATCTAGATGCTGATGTCAGTGAGCCCTCTGTAACACTAGATTTCATTTGCTGTTTTTGTGGTGGAGAGGACTCAGCACTGAACAGGCTGCTAATTGATCCAAAGATATTTGACACTCCTGCAGCCTCTTTATTAGCGCTGGTGCTACCTGGTAAGGAAGCAGTGCTGCCAGTTTTACTCTGCTGATTGGTAGATGTCTGAGAGATATTCTGGGGATCAGGTTTGGGTTCCTCCATTCCTACTGCAGATTTTAGAAAATTCATAAAGCCTGGTTGTTCAGGAGGCTTCTCCACAGGTATATCCACTGACTTAGCTGCAAGGTGTCCAGGTTGTGCAGGTTTACTAACAGATTCTTTGGACGCTAAGGGCGCACTGGGCTGTGCTGGTGGAGCAGCTTGTTGGACCATGGTACTTTGACGTGACAGTCTAGGTTTCTGTGAAGCTGGATGTGATTCTGTTGACGGTTGAGTTATTGGAGCTGTTGTTGGTATTGTGGGCAAAATTCTTCCCTGTGCAGCGGCTGGCCTTTGGATTTGTTGCTTAACAATTTCTGGCTGGGTCACAACAGCAGAAGATTCTTCTTTGATAATCTTGGACTTCAGACTTTGGAAACCAGATGAAAGAATGTTCTTAGACTGAGAGGCTTGCTCAGAGGGGGATGTGCTAGTTTTGGTTAAGTCCACCTGTGATGTTTTGCCGACAAATGAGGAAATGAGGGAAGAAATTTTTTTCACTTGACGATTAGGTTGTTCTTCTCCTGGAGACACTCTTTTCCTCCATTCATCCTCTGATACATCATCTACATGTTTTACTGTAACGGCGGTAGAAGAACGACGCCGTTGAGTAGGTTGGTAACAGTTAGAAATTAGCTGTTGATTTGAATTTGCAGTAGGAGAAGAATTCAAGGAAACAGCAACCTTCTGGGCAAGAAATGTCTTCATTTCGTGGATGTTCCAATAAGGACCAGTGTGATCTTTTTTACGACATGAAAGGTCAAGGACATCATCATAGATGTAACTAGGTTGTCCAGGATCCATCCTGACTTTGTTTAATCTGTAAGATGTGAAATCCATTTCTTGCTGTCCTTGTGACAGAAATGAATTTTCAAACATTTGAGAGAACTGCTCAAGATTTAAATTCATAATCTGATTTCCTTTTCTGTAGGCAGCAGACAAATCTAGTGGGGCATTAAGAAGTTGAGAATCACTGTGATCTTGACCAGGAAGCCAAAGAAGCTCATCCTCATTGTAAAGTGGAATTTTAAAGCCACAGACTAAAACCATTTCATTGTGCAGCCAAGCACTGGGTAAGCCATCAAATTTCTGCGTACCTCCCCAGGATTCGCCTTCAGGGGCACAGGCATAAACGTATTCACCAGCGGCATCGGTAAGCAAAGCATAGATGTACTCATGATCTGTGTAAACAAAGTAGCCACAGTCACCATCTTCTGCTGGCCACCACATTCCTTGCTCTAGAAGCATGAGCCACTGCTGATACCATTCAGTGTCTTCCAGGTACATGGAGTCATCCATCTCAGTACTTGGAGGATAGTTTGAATCTACTGGTCTGTTCAAATGAAACTGACTCTGATGCGTCATGCCTCCAGCATAAAACTGTTGTTGCTGTTCTGCAGTATTTGGTCCATATTGCCAGTTAGCTGAATAAGATAAGCTTGGTGCAGTCTCCTCATAATAGCCTTCATGATATGAAACACCATTCAAGCTGTAAGTGCTGCCATCATTAAATGAATGCCATTTTCCAAACTTTGCATTACTCGGTTTAGTAGTCAAGTTCAGCACGCCTTCCTCACTGGGTGAATACGCTACGCTTCCCAAGTCTTCATAACTGTTCCATAATTTCCTCTTGGGATACGGATCAGGATTCCTGTGTCCTTCAACCTGATATAGTTCGAGTTGGTCCTGGTGGCAAACACCTTGCCAGTGTGAGGAGTTAATTAGCTGATTTATATTTGGGGAGCTGCAGTGAAGAGCAGAAGGTGGTAATGATGACCCTTCACAGCTCTGTCCATACCTTTGACCTTCTCCCTGGAGCTGATAATTCAGGGACTCGTTCTGGAACTGCTGCCATAGAGCACTTTCACGAATCCACTGGTTTTCATCATAAGAGGGACTTATTTGAAATGGAGATGACTGGCCTTTGTAAAGGTTTTGACCTGTAGCTTCATACAGAGAAGGAATGCTTCCACCACTATATGGGCGCATGTTCACCACTGAAGATGTTGAGTGGCTTTGTAGAAGGGAGTGAATATTTCCTGTACTATAAGCCATTGGTTGAGCAGATGGGCGTGAACTGGAGTAGTATAACTGAGATAAGTTCCCGGTGCTAATGGAGGAGTACGTTGCCTGACTCTGCAAAGATCTAGCAAAGGTAGCTGATGTTCGTAAGTCTAAACTCTCAGTATCAATTGAAACAGGAGCACTGATTAAAGCATGTCTGCTGTGTCCTGGTACAACTCTCCGCTGGCTTTCCCTTCCAAAGTCTGAGGTGGAACTTTTCAACATGGCTGGATCAAAGTCTTTAGATGAGGACATCTGCTGTACTGGAATTTGACTTTGCATGTCTGTTTGTTTACTGCAAGATTCCTCAGCTACATTTTTGCTAAACAATCCAGACAGAAACCCGTGCTGGGCAGTCCGTGGAGTTGTCTTCTCTCTCTCCACATGTTCTAGTGATGATTGCTGTGTTACATTAGTATGTGATTGTTTCTGTAGTGGGGTTTTCATTGGGACTGTAGAAATACCGGCCCTCTGTTGTGGTGATTGTCCTGTTGATGTCTGAGGGGTGGTTTCAATGTTTTCAGGTGGTTTTGTTAACTTGTTAAACAACCCAGAGAGCACCCCAGATTGACCTGATGTCTCCGTCTGTGGATGACCAGGCTGGCTACACGGCACTTTGATCTGCTGTTGAATCTCTTGGACGTTTTCAGGATGCTGCTGGCGAGTCACATTTTCTGAGGAGGATTTGAATAGTCCAAAAAGACCACTAGCTTGAGCTGATTTCTGTGTTGAGCTATTTTCTGGTTGGTTCTGGTTGGAAGCGGGGATATTATTTGGCGTTTTTTGCTCATGGCTGGATTTACTTGGGGTAATTCCATGATACTGAGTTGTTGGTCGTTGATTTTGTGTGTTTATGTTGTCTGCTGAAGAAAATTTAAAAAGACCAGACAAAAGGCTGCCTTGTTGAGATGGTGGCTGCCGAAGTGGAACCGTTTGTTGTCGAGTAAAGCCTGGTTTACTCGTGTCCTGCTGGACTACTTGCCGACTCAGGGATCTGTCCCTGAACTGTGGGCCTCGATTGGGATCTTGGGTATTCTGTGGGTTAAAACCTGGTTGATTAAACTGAGCACTGCTTTGTGGGTGAACTTGACTGCTTGAAGTACTCTCAGAGGATCCAAATTTAAGCAAACCAGACAGCAGCCCTTTTTGCTGAGGCTGTGTTTCATTTGAAGTCTGTTGCTGTCGTGAAGAACTGGCAGGGATGTTCCTCTGCCTTTCAGCCTCTGGAGGTTGGACATTTTGTTGTATGTTTTCTGTTGATGAAAATTTCAATATTCCTGAGAGAAGGCCTCCCTGTGGAGCTGGAGAACTCTGTTGTTGGGGAGGGTGATGAGGAAATTGCGACTGATTATTGCTCCTGGGTGGCTGATTGTTATGAGGAACCTGCTGTGGATAACTGCCCGACAGGTCACTGGTAGAGCCAAATTTAAGAAGTCCGGATAGAAGTCCTCCTTGTTTGGGCTGATTAGAGATGTCATCAGCTGAGCTCCCTTTGAATAAGCCTGTCAGAAAACTCTGAGAGTCAGGCTGATTGGGACTTTGATGCTGCGTTCCATGAGAAGCTGCTGTTGGTCTTTGATTTGCTGGATGTTGGACGTGTGAGCCCTGAAGCTGCTGATTACTGATAATATTCTGGTTGGACTCAGAGGGAGCAGAGGCAGGGGTAAATATGCTAGAGAACCATCCTTTCTCAGGGTTTTCTTGGGGCACTGCAGGATTCTGAGTGAAGGCGGTGGAGGCTGACGACGATGCTTGCTGAGGATTCTGTGTTTTTGTGGAGGCACTAACGTCTTCACTAGAAGCAAACTTCAAAAAACCAGAGAGCATTCCTCCCTCTGCTTTGGGACGCTGCTGAGCGGAGACATTTTCAGAAGAGGTGAACGGTAGTTTAATTTTACTGCTCAATGATGGGTCTTCTGTTGGTTTCTGAGGTTGGGGCTCCTCTGTGGTTCTAAATACTGGATAAACTGCCACAGGAGGAGGTCCCTGAGGAGGAACGGGAGCAGCAGGAGTGATCAACGAACTTAATGACTTCCTAAAAGGGCTGAAGAATCCAGTGTTTGCAGATTGTGTTTGTCCAGTTGACTTCTCTGGCGCTGCAAAAGGCACATTTTCTTGTTTATAAATTGGTGGTTTTTGTCTCTCATGGAAATTTTCAGCCTGATTCTGTCCCATATATTTCTCTTGGGATGAACTTCTTAAGTTTTCAGATTTTCTAAATCCTTCTGCTGTTATTGGCTGTTTATCTTGGCGAGCACATTTGCCATCCCATTGTGTATGTTCGTGAGAATATGTGGGCTCTGATGCCAGTTTGTTTTCAGCTGAGCTCCCACTGTCTCCAGAAAAAAGTTTTAAAGGATTCAATTTTCCCAAAACCGAGCTTCCTGGTGCACTTTCAGGTTTGCTTCCAAACTCAGGTCCGTGTTCTTTCGTACTGGTTTGAGTCTGACTCCTTGAGGGAGTTTTCATTTCTTGATAATGACTTTGCATTTTGGCATCATGTGGTGGCTGAGAAGGCAAAGAACTGAAAGAGTTTTCAGGAGAAGATTCCACAGGAGATACAACAGCTACTGGAGCTGTGGTGTTTGACTTTGGAATAAAGGAGAACAGTTTTGTGAGTCCTGACTGTGAGGGTTGTGTAGATGGTGCTTGGGGAGATGGGGTGGGTGGTTTAGGGCCTCCGACTTTGTCTGTGAAAGAACTAAACAGTGAGCTCATGGCATTTTTGACTCCTGAAATACCCTGATCAGAAGGAGGATGTGACTGAGATTCTCCTCTGGGATCCTTTGATGAACTATTTTGTTCCTCTCCAAAAGAATCGGTTCTAATGCTGCCCTGAGAAGATAGTCTAGACTTGCTGGATTTAGGAAGTGAACCGTACTTGCTAATTTCCTCCTCTTTTTCAGCGAGGTATTCAGAAACTGTTTCAACGAGGCATTGAAGCTCATCCATCGGATCTACATATTCATCACTGGGTTCTTCTACTGGAGAGAGCATCGCCTCTGAAACCCATCCTCCACTTTTAGATTTTCCACACTTTTTCTCTCGAAGGCCCTGAGAACTTTCTCCGTGGACCTCATAAGAGAATGAATACCTGTCTTTGTAATGCCTTGTGTTTTCAGAGTGAACGTCCTCACCCATAAAGCCACTGTCATCCATATTCTCCTCTGCTGCCTGGGGATAGTGTGGATCCTGGACACTGTCGAATTCAAAATCAAAGCGTGCCCTCATTCTAGCATCTTGCTCTTTTTTGTATGCCACGTAGTTCTCCAAAGTGTTGTCTAGCTCATTTTTCGCCCACATCCTGGTCTTGTAGAGAAGTCCATTTTTGTAGGGCCGGAGGCAGGACGTCATGCGTTCCTCCTCCTCCTGCATTTCTGCTACCTGCCGCATAAACAGCTCTCCTCTCTTCTCACGGAGGACGGCGAGGTCGGAGGGAAAAGCCTCCTCTCTGTACCTGTCTGCCTCTGAGCTGAGAAACACCGCTGGGCCCGTGATCTTTTTCTTCCTCCGTCGATCGATGGTGTCGTAGCCTTCAGGGTAGGGAGGAGGCAGGAAGCCACTGGGTTTGGTGTTTTGATGGATAGGTGGGTGCGATGGCTCAGGGTACGGTCTGCCCATCCGAAAGATAACGCTGTCCTCCTCATCGTCTAAGAAGTCGCTCAGCTGAGGCTTGTTCGGCTGTTTGTATTTGTTCTCCCAATCTTCAACCCCCATGCCAGAATCGACAGGTATAATTCTGACTCTTCCTTTCTGATTTAAAGATCTTTTTCAGGTTAAAGAATAGATTTAAACAAGGGGTGGGAATGGATATTGGGACAGAGAAAAAAGGCAAATAAAAAGAAAAAATGCAAACAATAAAAGAAGTTAAACAGTACAAAAAAAGGAGGAATTAAAACATGCACAGTTTAATGCAAATGTAAAGAAATAATTAGCATTTTAGCTCACTAATGTCAAAGCATTACAACATTCTTAAGAGAGATTATAAGTAAAAATGAAGCAGTTAATGGTGAGCTTCAAGATTTGCAGACAGATTAACAGAGATAAGCTGCTCTTAAAACCTAAAATATACCTTACACATGTCAGTGAAACGGGTTATAAGACTGAATGCTGGTGTGGGATGAATTTGGATCTTTGTAAATCCCCAGAGCAACAGTCACACTTCTCAGCACTTCTACACTGAGCTTAGAGTTCATGAGAAACGCTAAATCACCACCATATGGTGAAGGAGTTTTTAATCATCAGAGAAAGGAGAGTGACTGTTGCTGACCAGATCCCTCTAGAGGTGTTTGATTTGGTTTAAACTACCAGGAATTTAACCAACAAGACAAAGAAAACATGAACAATGAGCTTTTCCTGGCCGTAATCCCATTTTTTTTCTGATGTAGAATTATCCGGATCAGCTCCCTATCAGTCCACACAGGCAGTCTCATTGGTGTGCATGAATTCTAGGACACATGCATGAGAATAAATTCTTATGGAGCAAATATGGTGTAGTCACAATAATAATAGAAATGTGTTGTTTTTGTCGCGGGCTCCTCCCTACTATAGTCTAACTATTGAATGCAAATAATAATAACGATGCATATATTCACATACATCTCAACAAGAGGACCACCACAGTAATGAGACCTGATATCTGAGCAACAGAGCTTCTAAAATAAGAACCCTTGGTCAGATAAACTGTTCTTCAGAACATAAATTAAGAAGATTTTTAAATTAGCCACTTCCTTCTATATAAAACTGAAATTAATGGTAATCTAATCTGTCACTATATATGCATTTTAAAATGTGAAAATAACAGTTATTGAACAAACAGCTGAATACATGAGTTTCAGTAAATTTGCTCTTCTTTCTGAACTTAACTGAGGAGAAAATTGAATAAACGGAGAGTTCTGTTTTAATGCACTGTGAGGTTTAGGGTTAACTCTGGTCATTTTTTAGCCATCAGAAACCATTTTAGCTGCATCATATTTTCTTCAAATCTTCCCATTTGTGCGTAAAAACATCTGACAATCAAAGCCGTTTGATTGAAAGCACCAAGTGAGATGTGGCTGTTGCAGTGGGACTACATCACTTTCAGGCTGCTTCAATGTGAGGAAGTGAGAATATGAGTGACTGATAAAGTGAAAGTATGACTCTGGATCTACCTGGTTCCTCTCTGGTCCCTGCAGTCCAGCTCAAAGCTGTGGTCCGAGTCCCTGAAGCCGTCCTGGTGCTGCTGACACCGAGGCCCCATGGGGTACTGGTGCAGGGACGAGTTGGGCTGAGCGGTCGTATGATATCGTGGAGGTAAACTGTTGCTGGTCTCACTGCGGTAGTCGCTGTCCCGGTCCTCGACAGCGCTGTCCTGGTCGTCCAGAGCTGGAACACACCACAGGCTCAATAAACCATCTCTCCTCACACAATGGAAGAAGAAAGTGGTGTTAAGGTTTTATATGACAGCAAGAATTTTATAAAAATCCTTGCTTATTATTAACGAAAGAGGAGAGGACGTATCCTAGTTTGAATTTTCTTTACCCGAGGAAGTAAATGAACTAGGCCGTTTTAAAAGACTGTAGGTGTTTCTTTAACAATGCTACGACAAATGCAGGGCAGTATAGGTCACCGGACAGAGACTGTGCGTTTGTCTTCACGTGCACCTGCAGTGCACAGGCCAAAGGGCAAAGTGTAGAATATACACTTAATAGAGTCTTAGTTTGAACAGAGCAGAGATGCAGGACCTGAACACACAGAAACACAAATCTGCAGAATATGAGTTTGTTTTTAATCTCCATAAGTTATTTATCTAAATAACTGCAGAAATCAAAGGACATTCTGGAAAAGATGCACTGGAACAAAGAAAAGCTGCAGAAATCAGAAATACTCCCAGGGTGGTGTGTAGAACTGTAACGGGTTACTATCTGCAGGTGTTTTCATCCATGTAAGCTCAGTGGCAGGACACATAAAGCCACTATACTCTGCTGCAGCTCTTCTCAAATCACAGGTTGAGAATTTATTGACTGATCTGCCCTCAGATGACTGCAGGGATTCAGTCCAAGTGAAGCCTTTCCTGCAGAATCTCTCATCTACAGAGAACTGCAGTGTATTATCTGCTACTATTCAATCAAAAATTTATTTATAGAGCACTTTACAACACTCATGGTGACCAAAGTGCTTTCCAGTTAAAAACAAACATTAAAATAAGAAATAAAAGCAGATTAAAAGAGAGAAACAGCAGAGCATATCAGGAAAATAAAACCAGATAAAATAAGATAAAACAGAATAAAATAAAATGTCACCACATTACTGTGTATTAAAAGCCAGTCTGAAAAAATATGTTTTTAACCGTGATTTAAACAAGCCAAAGTCAGTGATGGTGTGAATGTCAGGGGGCAGTTTGTTCCAAAGTCTTGGCCCAGCAACTGAAAAGCCTCGATCCCCCCAGTGTTTATACCTGACTCTTGGGACTTCCACAAACAGCTGCTTAGAGGATCTTAACTCCCTGTTTGGGTTTCGGACAGAGATAAGCTCCGTTAAATAAATAGTTTACTATTAACAGTAAGGGTCATGCTGAGTCTACCTGCATTAGCAGAGACCGTATAGAACAGGTGGATAGAATCACTGTGGCCTCCCATTGGTTAACGGACTACCAACCAACCAATCCTGAACCAGCTGAGACTATCAACCTAAAGCTGTCTGGAACTTCTGGTTCCTGCCTTCCTAAGGCAGCCCTGAAACATATCCTGTTTTATGAGTCTACTTTAACAGGACCATAATTTACTAAATGAACATCATGCTGTATTTAGCATGAAGCAGCGACTGACACCAGAGATTTCATCAGGAAATGTTTACTGGGTCATCAGATCCGTAGTTTGATTTCTTTTTGCAGCCAGATGATCACTCCACTGATGACTACTCAAGAGAGAACAGGTTTTTAGTTCCCTCTCGGCATCAGCTCCACTTTTCAGAGACTTTGTTCGTCTTCTGTTGGCAGTCTGTAGCATTTCATTGGTCCTTGTAGATCAGATCATTTAAGTTGCAGCAGATGGACACTATCGCTGATTTACAGCACAAAGACAAAATATTAACATTCATCTTTTACTGCATCATATAAACAAACCTTCCATGGCTGGTGAATATTCAGGTCAGGAAAACAAACGGTCAGACATTGCTTTGGTCATTACAGAACTAAAATCAGAGCTCTGCAGTCACTAGACATGGAAGCTCTGCTGCTAAATGGAAGACTCTTTATCTGGATCATCCTGGAGATGAATCTGCAGATCTGCATAAATAAGTAACTGGATTTAGCTTTTCTGACAGAATACTGGAATAAATATTTGTTGAAAGTGACCTTGGTGATTCTTAGGAAACTATTCCAGTGAACCATTGAGGCTGGAGGAGACGGTTGATCTGAGGTTCATCTTTTATCGATAACATGAGAGGTTAATGATGAACTGATTCCACTGATATCTCCCAGTAAAGGGACAGAAATATTCTTCAGCAAAGACTGCCACCTGTCTTCTCTGTGATGGAACTGCAGTTTATAACCAAGGCTCCTATTGTTTATCAGACTTTAAGGACTATTTATCTGTGGTTTATCGATCCTGTTCAACATTTATAGAGCTCAGTTTATGACTGACTTCAGTCTTTCCTACATCAGCGCATGGTGGACTGTTTAAGAGTGAGAATAACCTTAACCCTAATTCATGAGTTCTCCTGCCTTTTTTCCCAGAATGTGTGCTAAACTGATAAATGCAAAGAATAACTAGATGTGTTTATTTTTAAAGCATCTGACATCAGCACAGAGGAAGGAAACAGGAAGAACATGACAGGAAGTAAAAAGGCCAGAAGGGAATAAAGAAAAACTGAGGAAAATCAGGTGTTATTGTGAAATAATGCCATTAAATGCAGGGAGGTCCATAGACTCCATGTTGTTGGGGGATGAGGGACATTAAGACATGCAGAGGGGTGGCCAGGGGAGAATTCATTAAAGCGTGTTACATACTCAGTGGGTCTGCCCATCCGAAATAGTTGCCTGGTGAAAACGTTAAAGTGAGAGGAAGAAAGAGGAGGCAGGGTTTGAGCAAACAAATAAAGAAAAGTGTGAAAGTGCTGCACTAGTGGAGGGAGCCCAGCAGATTTAACATGAAAACAGGCTGATATGATGTAAAACTATCAACATCTGTTCATTTTTAACCGTGAAAGGCCAAAGAAGTGAACAGAAATAAAGCAGGGAGGAGAATTAGCGCCATCTGGAGGCTGAGGGGAGGACATCAGGCTCACTCACAGCACTGGGAGGCTACGAATGGAAGAGGGCGACTCTGAGCGTCATCCTGAAGAGAAAACAGAGAAAAACAGACAGCTTATTTTATATAATTCATCTTATGAGCCACTCACATGTTGGACTCCATCAGTTTTAATGATAAAAAGTAGTTCCACTTCACTGTCGTTAGAACAAGAAGCTTTAAACGGGAATAAGAAAACATTTTATTGACTTCATTCAGGATAGATGAAAAGGCGTCACCTCGTCGTGCATCCCCATGGTGTTGATGCGCTCCAGCTTTCCTGTCCAGTACTGCGCCTCATCATCTGGGATATCTGGAAACAATCATACGCGTTTCTGCCATCATCATACATTCATGCATGTTTAATTTCTCATGAGCTGCAAGGGAATGAAGACATGGAAATGGTCTGACAATGAAAACAAATGTCTAAGGGGAGATCATTCCAGGCTGGAGGCCCTAAAGTAGGACACAATAAATGTGTTATTTATCTGTTATTCTCCCAACCTCTCCAACCATATCCAAACACTCCAGACACCGTTACCATCCTGCTCCACATCAGCTGCTCTCACCGGTCACACTTTTAAAGGGATGCACATTAAAGGCCACAAGCACAAAGGCCAGGGCTTCAAAGACACGCCGACCCACAGCTTTAATGACTCAGAGTCATCTGAAAGGTCTGGAAACAGAGAAAGAGAACGACTCCCTCCTGCTTCAGCTGATGCTTCACGACTATAGATACAGTCTGGCAAAGGAAATGTTCGGAATAAACTGAGGTTACAGACACATACAGGGACAGTTTACCCTCCAATCTTAAAGACATTGGAAATAAATAAGATTCTTTACATGAATAAACTCATCCTGCTAACTCTGAATGGGACTTTTATTTTGAAAAGATGGTGATTAGATATTAATCTGGCAAATTCAAGTGACAAATGACAGAACATTATATTTCTGTTCACAGTTCACTGAAGACACAAAGCTGATGCTGCCCCATGTCTGTTAATGTTTTCTGCACCTAAAAATATTCTAAATGCAGCTTTAACTGAATATGTATTAAATGATGCGACCGATTCAGGAAACAGTGAATAAACGGCTACTGGACCTACAGTTAATACCACCTTCTTCCTCAAGCATTCCTAATGGTTTCTGAATCCTGTTTCCACACTGGGATGCCCTGGGAAACACAGAATTATATTTACAGAACTAAGAGAATAAAGAAAGACCTGCCACTAAGGACTCTGGTGGACAGATCATCTCCAGCTGGAGGGTTTTAAACAATGAGGAGAACGTCTAACAAACATCTAAAGGTGCCAGTAGTCACTAGTAGAATATCAGCATCCGTCTTCACATACTGTGTCCTTCATTCAGGATAAATATAGCAGACTAACTGCTCTTACGGTTCATTTCTACTCCTGCTTGCATAAGACTAGAGGACTCCACCATGACATCAGGTTCTTACATCCCCCCAGGCCGAACATTTCTTCCAGTGTCGCCTCACAAATTGACCGCTGACATTTCACCAGGAAACCTCAGTGGCCTTTTAGAAACTCATGGACTGATGTTTGATTTGCTCTAACCAGAACCACCGCTGTCCACTCCACTAATGCACCCACTGAGGCACAGCGCTGGAAAACACTCTTCAGTTTATCGATCTAAAATCTACTGGAAGAAGGATTTTCTGACTGACGTCTCACCAAAAGGCAGCTCAAAGCGAGTATCCAGCAGGACCCGGTGAGGCGTCGGGTTCTTGGTGCCGCAGATCTCGTCTTCCTTCATCAGGACCTCTGCATCCAGGAAAATCCACTCACCTGAGCCCTCCTGCAATTCAAACAGGATATTTATCTCTCTATGCCAAGATTTGAAGTGGTTTTATTCATGTTACTGACAGTTTTAGTCATTATTGGCCCCATTTTAAACCAACAGTCTGTTCAACAAACTGTAACTCAAAGGGAGAAAGACAAAAGAAAGAATCCTGTCCTGTTTCTGGCTCTTCTGGTTACACATTATAATAGTTTTATATTGTTTATTAGAATGTGTCTTAACTCTGTTACCTTTACAGTGACCTTCAGTGTTCTGACAGATGCCTAGAAATAAAATGTGTTATTATATTATGAATCAGAACTGAACACTCATTTTGATTTTTCCATATTCCAAATCACGGCCATGTATCTAGCTTCTTTAATCACACTGTTTTCTGCATTTATTAATCCCTTTTTTGCAAACCTTTCTTTTGACTTTGCTTTTATAGTTTCACCTCATTGTCCTTACTTCATCCGTTCAGTCTTAATGTGTTTATGCCATTACTGAATATCATTAACTTTGTGGGCTGCACAGTGGTACAGTGGTTAGCACTGTAGCCTTGCAGCAAGAAGATCCCGGTTCAAATCCCGGCCTGGGATCTTTCTGCATGGAGTTTGCATGTTCTCCCTGTGCATGCGTGGGTTTTCTCCGGGTACTCCGGCTTCCTCCCACAGTCCAAAAACATGCTGAGGTTAATTGGTTACTCTAAATTGTCCGTAGGTGTGAATGTGAGTGTGATTGTGTGTCTGTATATGTAGCCCTGTGACAGACTGGTGACCTGTCCAGGGTGTCCCCTGCCTTCACCCGAGTCAGCTGGGATAGACTCCAGCACCCCCCATGACCCTAGTGAGGATAAAGTGGTGGATAGAGGATGGATGGATGGATGGATGGATGGATGAACTTTGTGCCTTCTCTTCCCCATAGTTTCACTTTCCTGATCTGCAGATTGAAGTCCACCAACCTCCAAGAGTTTCTAGTTCTGTTTGTCTCTGCCGTCCTTTCCTCTCCTGTTTATTCTCAGAAACCGGTCCAGACAGATGATAATAATAATGAAAATAATAGTAATAATGTATTTATAAAGCTCTTTCAGCCAAAGTTCTGTACATAGAGATAAATGGAGGATCTCCCCGAGTCTGGCTCTGACGGATGAAGTCAGTTGTTCCTCAGAGGGAATCTTTAGGTTTGTTGGGTTTCTGTAGAGTCTGAACTATTATTTAAACTGATAAATTAGTAACCATCTTATTTTTCTAATGGAGAGCGTTTTGTTGTTTTAAATTAACTGTTTAATGAACTAGACTGATGAGAAATCTAACCATGGATTTAAAACTGATGAATGAACATCAATACTGACCTCTGATGACTGAGGGATGCTCTTGAGGGGAATCCAGGCCGTCCCCAGCATGGTGTCCCAGATGAGGCCTTTGTTCCAGACCTCCACGATGAGGCCGAGGTCCAGCCGGTTGATCTCACTGAGGAAAATATTAAGAAATGCCATTAAAAATCATCCCTGATGAATTAGATGGAGAATGTCAGAGGATGAAACAGTGAAACAATAACTGTGGAGTTTACAGCTTTCCAACATGACAACGAATGAAGCAAACATGTCTCCATAATTACTGTCAGATACTACCTAGCCTGGAAACAAAAGCTGCTTCCTGTCTTTGTGGTGCAGTAGCTGTCATCCTGCATTCATTCTATTCAGAGGCTCAGAAACAGCTTGATGACAGCAATAAAATGGAAAAGGAGCCGCATGACGAGCATTAGCATATTCTCATCTGTGGCAGTTTGCAACTATTGACAGCCAGACAAAGGAGGATGAGAAAAAGGATAATCAAAGAGAGCAGATAATTGATGGAGGTGAGGGGAGGAGGTCCAGGTGCTCAGATAAAAGGTCCAGATCATTCCTCCTACAACCTGACAGAATAAACAGATGATGGAGCAACAATCCAGCTGTGGCTAATTTTAACAGGAGATGTGTTCATGTTGATATTTAGATTCTGTTTTCTAATTATGATCTGTGGTTATCTAAAAATACATTAACAGGCTGTAAATGTTGTTTCCCGACTGACCAGAACCAACCTGCAGACGTCCACCTGAACGTACAGGAAGACCTTAGTCCTGATTTCTACTTTAAACCAGTTTCTGTAAGTCAGAAACACATGAAGCTCAATTAGAGGCTTCAGTGTTCGTTTCCAGAATAACGCGGTAGATCAGGTGCATGAGACAGAGATTTAAATAATATAATATATTAATTACAGATAATTCTTCTTGTAGATGACCATTCAGTGCATTAAACACATGAAGACAGATGTTGAACCTTCTATTTCTATGCCTCATTAAATAAAGTAATACAGCTGGTAAATTTACACATTTTGGTCCAAGTCTGTCCACAGAAACATCTGTTTTGGGAAACATATTTTTCACTTCCTTGCTAAGAGCTAAATGACAAAAACGATCCCACTCTGAAATCCACTATATATGAACATAAATAAGACTACAGCTGGCAGAGATCAGCAGAAAAACTGTAAATTATTAGACTAACCTTCTCCCATCATAATCCACCTATCTCTACCTCTGCAGCTTCACATCATACCTGGTTGGATTACTCCGGTAAAAACAAAGAGGGTAAGTGCAAAGAAACATGGAAACTGAGGAAAAGAGTTGTTTTTTTTTTTTTTTAGTTTGCTCTGTCAGGACGCTTCCATCCAACTCTAACCTGAATGATTCCATAAGCATTCATCTCTTCCTTTATTCTGAAACTACTGTTAATTAATGAAGCACCAAAATAAAAATAACAAATATTCGTCAGTACAAACTACACGTATGAACTATATTTAAAAAAAGTTTATCCGAAAAATGTCAAAAATTCAACTGGTTTTTACATTTTCACATTAAAATATTAGTTTAATGAGCAGCTGCATGAATCTGTATGTAACTAACTGGTGTCAACATCAAACACTAAAGAATTCATCCACTGTAATCTTTCATTATATAGTTTTACTTTAGCGTATCTAAATGTCCAGCTGGATCAGCTACGAGCCAGAAACTGAGTTTCTGAGTTAGAAAATGTCTGATTCTGTGTTTAGATCTTCCTGGAGCTGCGTCTTCTGTTGGACTACATGAAGCTGAAGCATCATTAACGTCCAGCAGGAGGATGAAGCTCTGGAAAAACAAACACCGCTCCAATGAGAGAGTTCACAAAAGACAAACAATGACACACATGCAGCGACGTGTCGGCTCCTAGTCGCCATAGATACCTTTCAGTGGAAATTAAACCGATGAATTAGGAAGAGGAAATGAAGAGCAGCTGTTGGATGAACATCTTCTTAGAAGGTGATGCTCAGTTAGAGAAGCAGGAACTGAAAGATTTTCTACTGAACAGTTTTACAGCTCTCAGTGACCTTAAACTTTACTCAGCAACATGTCCAAGCCAGAAGGATGTTCATAAATGATGGATTTTACAGGTAAACCATGTGTTTGTGCTGAATAACTTACAACATGAAGTCCTGTTCCCAGCAGGGCTGGTCTCCTCGCACCGTGATGGTCGTACTTTTAACATTCTGCACCTTCAGCGTCACATAGGTGTTGAACTTATCTGAACAAAGACAGAGGGAGGCTATAGTTTATATTCTAGGAGGTCAGACATGGAAAGGAGGCAGTGTTCTACAGAACTGTAACAGAAAATCTACATAAACAGGAGAGAAAGGAGAAGATACAGGAATATTCCAGAGATAATCAGAATCAGAGCAGCAGATCAGAACTCATACAGGACAGTTCTACTTCAGCTTTATGCGGATGACAAAGACATCAGAGAACCAGAGAGTGAAGCAGATAAACATGCTCCCACCACAGACTGTCAAGCAAAACTATTCCAGACCAAACCAGACCATCCCAGACCATTCCAGACCAAACCAGACCAGACCAGACCAAACCAGACCATTCCAGACCAAACCAGACCATCCCAGACCAAACCAGACCATCCCAGACCATTCCAGACCAAACCAGACCAGACCATTCTAGACCATTCCAGACCAGACCATTCTAGACCAAACCAGACCAGACCATTCCAGACCATTCCAGACCAAACCAGACCATCCCAGACCATCCCAGACCAAACCAGACCAGACCAGACCAAACCAGACCAAACCAGACCATCCCAGACCATTCTAGACCAAACCAGACCAGACCATTCTAGACCATTCCAGACCAGACCATTCTAGACCAAACCAGACCAGACCATTCCAGACCATCCCATTCTAGACCAAACCAGACCAGGCCAGACCACCAAACTGAGCCCGTTAATCACCAGTGGACCTGACTACAGAACAAACTGCCTGGTCTCTCTGCTGCACAGAGAGTTTTTCTCCTTATTGAACCTGTAGAAAGGATAAGATAAGATAAGATAGACTTTATTGATCTCACAAGGGAGAAATTTACCGTTACAGAGCTCTTAGGAACAAACAGAGGGGTGCAAAAAGTCACGAAAGGTGCAAGTACAAGATAACTCTTATATACATTGCTATAAGATAGAAAACTTTTCTTATATACATTGTTATAAAATAAGATATTGCACATATCTTATGAATGTCCGATGATGTAATAAAGCTCCTCCTGACCCATTCCTACTGCAGAAGGTCTCTGTCAGTCTGATATCATCACTTCATACAATCAGAGGTATGGAAGCAGCTCAACTGAATGTTCCAGTTTGATGTAAACACTAGAAACCAGAACAGGAGATTTTAGTGAAAATAAACTCCTGGAACTCTGCTGAGACCAGGATCCAGTGTCTGTCGGTTTGTAGATGACATTCACACCCAGAAGATTGACAGCAGAGTCCCAACAAACGTCTGGAGGAGGTGGAGAAGGGTTAGAGCTGGATGGAGGAGGAGGGTAGACTGTGTTCACACCCAGCAGATTCAGACAGAGTCCCAACAAACGTCTGCAGCAGCTGTCAGCTGGTGGGGGAGGGAGGGAGGATTAAACCAGCAGCTTTTTATTTCCTGCAGCGTTAACACGTGCTGCTGATGAGCTCCACTAAAGGAGGGACTGATCTGGACCGCTGGTGGTCCTCCCTGAACCTGAACCACCACCTGGAGGGTTAGAGCTGGATGGAGGAGGAGGAGGAGGACTGAATGTTTTGACATGTGGAATGTGCGTTCTGTCGTATATTTATAAAAGCTGAAATAAGTTCCAGTCCCTTTATATTGAAAGCAGCATAGATCATGATGCAGGACATCTTCAGGGTCAACAGTGGGGAACCTACAGATAAATAAATGGAGATATGTCATCACTATGATGTCATACTGATGGATTTAACATCACTGAACACAAACACGTGAGACAGCTGGACATGATGAAGGAACAACTGGCTCAGTCTGACCAAAATTAATTTAATTGAAAACTCGATATTTTCTTCTCACTCTGGTATGAAAGTTGAACAATAATAACTTTCTTTTCATTTCATATCATAAAGTATTCTATATGTGTGTTCTGGTTTTCTGTGACATGGAACGACATCCAGGTAGAATAAATCCTCCAGCTGACATCTGCTTTATTATTTACGGTTAATGTGTGCGACGGGGCTGGTCCTGACAGATTCAGTGTAAAAGTGAAGATTTTAAATCAACAGCAGGATGACAGATAACAGAGAACATTTCAGGCTTTTATCTTTAATAGTTCCTGAGATGATGATGTTCAAAAACAGCCACAAACGTCAATGAAAGGATTCAACAAATTATATATAATAGCCAGACTTTATGAAAATAAAGTTTGGAGCAAATCAGAGCTGGTGCGACAGAAAGCCTCTGATGATGGGAGATGGAATTATTTCAACAAACACAGACATTTGAAACTTTACACGGTTTCCTTAAAGAACTGAACACTGAAAGATGAACATCTACTAATAATAATAATCTACACTGATCCATCCATCCTCTATACACCGCTTTATCCTCTCTAGGGTCATGGGGGGTGCTGGAGTCTATCCCAGCTGACTCAGGTGAAGGCAGGGGACACCCTGGACAGGTCACCAGTCTGTCACAGGGATACATATACAGACACACAATCACACTCACATTCACACCTACGGACAATTTAGAGTAACCAATTAACCTCAGCTTGTTTTTGGACTGTGGGAGGAAGCCGGAGTACCCGGAGAAAACCCACACATGCACAGGGAGAACATGCAAACTCCATGCAGAAAGATCCCAGACCCAGGAAGGGATTTGAACCGGGGATCTTCTTGCTGCAAGGCTACAGTGCTAACCACTGTACCACTGTGCAGCCCTACACTGAACCAGTTTAGGAATATAAGATAGAAACTACAGTTAAAGAGTGCAGTGGAACAGTGATGCTCACAGAATCACACAAGAACCATAAGTTTGTCCGACGGACAGTAAACTCTGGTGTTGTATGCAGAAACAGTACAGTAAACACACACACACACACACACACACACACACACACCTGTCTGTGGGAAACCACACCAAGCAGTCAGCTGTTCCTCTTCAGACCAATCACCTGACGGCACTAAACAAAGATTTTCCTGGTTGCCTGGCAGCACACACCCTAACATTTATCCAGCAGCCAGATAAGTAAACTCAGCTCTGAAACAGGCAGTAAACAGCTGGAGGATTGGTCCAATGAAACAACCAGGCAGTAAACAGCTGGAGGATTGGTCCAATGAAACAACCAGGCAGTAAACAGCTGGAGGATTGGTCCAATGAAACAACCAGGCAGTAAACAGCTGGAGGATTGGTCCAACTCTCCACTGAAAATCTACATAAATAATCAGAGATACTTCAGCTCTGAACTTAAACGCTGAACAGGAAAACCCACAGACGTCCTGAAGCCTCGTCCACCTGCAGATCTGTGACTGACAGCAAACAAACCTAATTAGTGTTTTTACAAAACACAGGCTGTATTAGACAGGAGCCTGGGGGATGCTGAAGCCTTTGCCTAATCAGATAGGCCAGCCTTGTGCCACACTTGGGCCGGCTCCCATGATTAGCAGCGATAAGGGAAGAGGATGTATGGATTAGATCAGAGCCACTTCGTAGGTCCTTTACAGCATGGAGGATCTGCACTGAGGGGGAAACAGACATAACTGGCTGGAAAAACACAAAGATGTGTCTGACAACATGTGGAGGCCAGCACCAATATAATAAAACCATTCTTTATGTAAACACATGACAGACACATAATATTAACAACAGATAAACTAATCAGGCTGATAAATCGGCTTTAATTAGGTCAGATGTACTGATAATGGTGTTAAATCAGCTTTAAGTATAGTATATATAATGATAATGGTGTATATAGAGGCTGATAAGCAACAGGAACTGCAGAACAGAAATGCCTCAGTGATTGGTCACCTTGTGAAATGTCCTGTTTGACATCTTAGTCACAAAACAAACACTGCTACATGACTCATATCAAGATAGTTTACTTTAATCTTTGGGGGAAAAAGGAAACAAGATGTTATTAGATTCTTTAAACTCCCATACAGGCGCTGCAGCTACAGCAGAAAATAACAAAAAACTTAGATAATAACTGCAAAAACGTGCTAAAACTATGTAGTGAAGAATAATGGATAACTACAGCCCATAAAACTGCAGCTGCTGATTCTGCAGTTTCTCCTTTTTGTTGCTGATATGCAGAGAAAGCAGCAATATGTTTATTATAAGGAAACAGAAAATCATGACATTGACATCCAGTCATGGTGGAGGGTAATAAAGCTCTACAGAGTTGGAGGTGAGCTGGTGTGCTCGAACTGCAGCGAACAGAGGGGTGGATGGAAACAGACTACAGATAGGCAACGATGCAGAACTACGTCTAAACTATTTAAAGGCAGGAAGGGATTATTTTAATGGAATAAAAACCTTCTAAATATATTTTTAGACATTTTATCAGCAACTGGAGGTGGGCTGTAATGCTCTGGAGACGTGGTTGACCAGATAAAACTAAAATAAAACGTTTCAGTTGAAAATCAACTACAAGTGCAGTTATATTTAAGCTTGTTTTACCAGAACCACCATTATCGTCCAGTATAAAATACCAGGTTGCTATTCTGGAGGAGCTTTTCACTTTAGAGGAGCAGAAAGGTGTAGTTGGTTCAGCAGGGAGGGAATTAAGATCAGAGCTGAGCAAAGAATGAAAACTAAAATGTACTGAAGCACTGGGGCTGATCAACAACACAGATTTTCAGTTTCCATTGAACATTAATATATTCAGTAGGCTGGTAAAGCCTCTTGGTCAGAGTGCTGTCAACAGGAAGAGCCTGATGAGGTGAATTATGGGATGTTCGCTGCTCCAAACCGCCCACTCACCCCTCAGTCGAATGTCTTCATTCATTATTGACCGATGAGTTTTTCAATAAATTAGTCAGTAAAACTCAGGCAGTTGGAAGGCTGATATTTCATTCAAAGCACTCATCAATGATGAGGACGTTAACCTGCTGTAGGACCTCCTCAGGAGAAGTTCTCCTTCCACAGAATAGTCCTGGACTGGATATAATGTGTTTAATCTATACAATTGGCTGCATACATGCAGAGACCCAAGACTTCCTCAGATCCAGAAACAAACACTCATTATTAAGCTTCAGTTAGCAGCAATCAGTGGAAGGAAACCAGCTGACCATCCAAGGTCACCTTCTCTTCTACAGGTACACTCCTCTCCAGACACACCTTCAGGTAGCGATGCCAAAATAAGCTGTATAAAAACTGTCCACACAATGCAAACACCACCCTGGACCAGCCTTATGTCAACACTGAGGCGTCTTCCAGTCAGTCACGTCTTCCATTATCACGAGGAAAGAGTTCAGGATCCTGAAAGCTGAGCAAACACCAGGACAGATCAAACCACGCCTCTTCCTTCCTGAGGTACGGCGACATAACGGCCAGAAAACACAGAAACTGACCTCAGAATCCTACTTCTATAAACTAAGAAAAGATCAGCACAAAAACACTGAAACACAACTGATGGCATTCACAGAACAACACAATCAGACTCACAGCAGCAAAACAGCAGTCTAACATCAGGACTGAGATATAAATGAAAGATGAGAACACTGCATATTACTAAATATATAAACCATGAAAAACATCCTCACACATGCACAGCATAAACCAAACATCCCAGTGAGTTTCTAAAAACAACTTTCTTCCAGTTTTTAAGATGGTAAAACATGTTCATAGGATAATCAGTCAGTGCTGTTAGTCCAACATTCAGCTTTAGTTCAGAGTGTTCCACACACTGGAGCTGAATAAAGTTCTCTTATTCACACCCAAACATCAACAACCTAAAGCTACTTGAATCCAGTTTTGAATGTAGCGTGTTAATTTCTGCAGAGTACCAACAGGGTAAACATTATATAAATATAGTATGACATAAGCAGGTCAACCTTAAGTCATCTGGTAAATACTGAGCTCTCATAAACAGACTGGAGCTGCATTCTACAGTAATTCCTGCTAAATAAACTGACATGGACAGCCTTTTCTATCATCAGTGTAATATTTAATGAGCTGAACCTCTTCAAGGACAGCATCTGAACAAATCCTTTTGTTCCCTGAACTAAAAAGCTGACTGGCGTTTTCATCTGGTTGAAGGAGACGACTGGTTTAACTGGATGATTCCTGATGTTTGCTCTGGGAAAGGAAGGAGGAGTCTCAGTGAAGCCTTACAATCAGAACCCAACATCTGTGATGCAGCAGAACCACTGGACAACCAAGACACAATGCAGGAAAATCAGAAAACTACCAGGATAATTACAGCTGAACAAAAGTAGACACATACTGGGAATTAACGTGCAGGGTTCATCTGAGGACTGAGAATAGTGTAAAACATCAGCAGAGGTGACTTTCTGCCACAAATGTCCCTCAGCTTAAAGGTAGGCGAGAGCTTGGACACTGCAGGGATTAGCTTCGGAGGGGATTTGGACTTAGCGGCCACCGATCTAAGCTCACCTGTGCTCAGTGTGGAAGGATGGCATGTTGTGTAACACAAAAATCAAGCCTGGTTTTCAGTGACTGGACAGAATTTATGTGATTAACCTACAAGAGGAAAACGAGCACATGTGGCATATTTCCAACAATACTACTGTAGATGAGCATTTAGCGGAAGCTTTAGGGTGGAAAGTCTGGATGTAGACCGTCTGGATGTAGACCGTCTGGATGTAGACCGTCTGGATGTAGACCGTCTGGACGTACACCGTCTGGACGTAGACCGTCTGGACGTAGACCGTCTGGACGTACACCGTCTGGACGTACACCGTCTGGACGTACACCGTCTGGATGTCTACAGATGGCCTCATGCTGTGAAACTGGGTTCATTTATCTGCAGCCTGGTGAGCATGACCACCTCACAAACACACCAACAGTCCCACAAGCTGCATGAAAAACGAGTTTCTTTGCCGCTGTCCAGTTCTTCTTTGGAAATGTGGACAATCAGATTGAACAAACAGGGAATGTTAACGTTTGTGAATAAAGAAAGTGCCTACCTGGTGATCCATGGAGCTTGGCTTTCTTCACTGTAAAACAAACAACAAAACAATGATTAAAATCACGTAAACTCCACGTATGTAGAATCTGCTGACATGTAGACGGTTCATCACCTGAAAGCTGAAGGACATTTAGATGGTGAATTAGATTCTGCTAACAGGCTGCTGAACCAAAGGATCATTTATAAAAACACACGTCAGAAACAGATGTTAGCAGGACAAACAGGATCTGGTGACACTGAAGCTCCATTCATTCATAATATGAACTCATTAACAGGCAGACGAGGAGCCGTGAGTTGAGACTCGTGAGTCCTGAATCACTCCAACATGCTGTTACAGTGAAGCTGATGAAAACAGATGAGCTGTTTGTGTTGGTGCTCTGTAGGGTCCAGATGTCATCAGGAAAACAATAAATAAAAATCTGGTCTAATACTAATGCAGACCAGGAAGTAGACACCCCCACTCTGGAGCAGAAAGACGTAGAGCTGAGAGGTTACAGAAACATCTCCATCCTCACAGATTTCTCTAGTTTGTGGCTGAGAAATGAAAACTGCAGTTCCTCAAACAACCACTTAGAAATCAGAATCACTTTTATTTGCCAAGTCAACCCAGTCTCACATCAAATTGTGACATAGTCACGTTTGTCCACAATGCAAAACGTTACAATCTCACAATTTGGCCCTGAAAATTGTGAGATGCTCACGTTTTTTCCCGCAATTCTTTTCTATGGGTCTGACGAAGGGTCACGTGACTGCTTGCTGCAGGCTTCTCAAAATGAAAACATGGCGGCTGTTCCTTTTATTTTCCGTGGAAAATGCATTATTTTAAGATAGTTTGGACAGATAAAAACATTTTGATGACATTTTTAGCGAGAAATATATATAACACTTTCACATTAACCATTCAGTTATTGGAAATTATCTTTGGTTTGGTTTGTTTTTACGCTGAATTTCACTTCACGGCATTAAATTGTGACAGTGTCACATTTTGTACGTTATGTTGGTTGATTAGGACGCTGCCAAAAACGAAAACAAGCGGTGTGTTTATTTTTGTATTGTTGCATTGTGTAATTTTTTGAGTTGTTAAATCATTTATGTAACTCTTGGTGATTACTGCTAGTTACTGAGATGTCTTCCCCGGCCTTTCATTAGTTGACGCGCTTCGCTCCCTTGTTAACAAGTTGCATTTCAATGATCCACAAGTCGCTCGTTGTCAATGCAAACAACCGTATTTATTTCCATGAACGTGCTTTTACCGCAATCATTTGTTGAGCTCATCCATACACCAGTCAGCGCACAGCGATCTAAAAACTTCATTCCTGCCCACAACAAGATCCCCCTGTCTTTCTTTAGCCCGTGGAAGCGTCCATAGCAACCACCATAGCAACGGTGGGAAACGTAACAATTCCACTCCGAGACGTGAAAGATTCATCGTCATAACAAACCAGAGATCACACACAAGAACTGAACGAATACTGTGAAATTAAATGTATATTTTTTTGGTGTCGCTGTAATGCCTGAGGCTTTGCTGCTGTCCGCTTTCCGACCGTGGTCGGCAAAACACGGGAGAACTACGTGCAGAACCTGCCGCACCTTTCTTCTTCGGTGGTGTCTGTGTAAAACAATGTCCAACATGCAAACAGCACACCTAGCGCCATGAAGCACAAAATGCAGGTGTAAATCAATGACATCTTACAATTACAATGTCCTGTCTTTTAACTAATAAAGACACATATATAAAGAACTTTACATCAGTTTGTTTGTTTGTTTTATTAAGATCCCCTATCAGCTTTTGCAAAGCAGCAGCTATTCTTCCTGGGGTCTTCATAATTTCATTTGTGACAACACCAAAAAGCAACATGTACACAAAATACATACAAATCAAATTACAAAATACATAAACAATACATACAAAAATACACGTATACAATACAAATAACATACATATACAAAACCTAAAGTTTTCAATATTCCCCATTTTTGAGAAAATCCGGATGTTATCACTCGCTCCCGACAAAAGCATCATGTTTTTTAATATTTTGGATTTCGATTAATTAGACAATGAACAAATTGACGTAATTTCCTGGTGGGTGTGTTTATGCAGCCTATTAAATACTTTTTTCCCCATGAAATAAAGTACAATCCATACATCATGGTCCAGTGTACATTGTTTGTTTTGTTCACTGACATAGTGCAATAAAGTTTTGTTTTTTAAACCATCCAGTACCGTAATGAATATTGAATGAATATGGCATCTCGTTTACATCTCTAATTAAGGAGCAAGAAATTTACTGACGTTGATTTATGATTCAAGACAAGCAGAGGACACACTGTGTGCCCCTTTAATGTCCAAAAGGCCAATTAAGGTCAAAATCTCACAGATTCTTTGACCAATTTGGACCAATCTGCACATGTTTCATATTGGGTCCTAAAGCAATGCTGGTGTACGTTTTCAGACCACCAGGACCTACAACGGCAAAATAGGAGCAAAAAAGACACTGGAACAGGGGCCTTTGTTAAAATGAATGAGAAACAGTGTGAGAACATCAATCAAAGTGCACCAAAGAGCATAAAGTCATAGAACAGGGTGTGCTGAATGCTCTGGGAGCAAGTCTGCAGTGAAAACACCTTTGAAGGGGTCAAGGGTCACTAAATCTGAAGACTTCAAATGAAGGAGACATTTTGTGCAACATATCAAGTATCATAAAAGTCATTCCCAGTGGAATTCAAGTCTGATATTGTGTGGGACTATTCAGAGCAGTCACATGAAGCACTGTATCTGTTTTCAAGGGTCTAGGCCCACGGGAACCTGCTTTTTTCAGCAGTGAGGCCTACTAGTAGTGATGAAGCCTGAGGCCTTCAAACATGTAAAAATCATTCCTGCTCGGTCATTTTTGGGTCTAGTGACACCAAATCGGACACACTCCTACTAGACCACCCCCTGACCTTGCATATTTTTTTTCAGAGAGTTAGCTCAAAAGGGGCCCGAGCACGGCCCTGTTTCTGACTCTACGGTTAACCCTTTCATGTCCAAATGCTTCAAAACGAGCTAAAAAGGTCAAAATCTCACACATTCCTTAATCAATTTGGACCAAACTGCACAGGTTCTAGATATAGAGGCTAATGTGAACGCTCATGCACGTTTCAGACCTCCAGGGGCCCTGAAGAAGGAATGAGGGCCAAAAAAAAAAAACAAAGTGCATTTTTTCAGTTCTCTATACTTTTATCCATGGTTGTGCTGTTTTCATGGAGGCACACAACTTTATATTGCAGTAAAAACAATGAGCCCAGGGGGATTTAAAATACGACTGGAGCAACTGGAAACTACTTCAGGGAGTTAATGACACACCAGCATAGCAACACAACTACAGCAACAACAAATAACACAACATCTACAGAGAAAAATATCATTACTGCTCTCCTCATTATTACGAAATATACATACTCTTTATATATGAGGAACCATAAACACGCTAAAGACACAATAAAGTAGCCAAAAAAAGGTAATGAATAAAGTTTCACACAAACAGACATAAGTTTTGTGTGTGTGGGCAAAGTGTTCTTTTCAGAGTCAGTCAGCGCAGCACAGTGAGGTGCACCAAAGAAAATTAATGATAAAATGATGACTAAATGCTGAGATCTTATGATGAATAAAACAAAGATTTTTCAGTGATGGAATATTCTTTTCCACTTGTACAATGACTGCAAGGAAATTGTGCTGCAACCAAACAGCAAACTCTTTGAATGAACAATAAAGGCAACATGGAAATGCAGAAAATTACAGTTTGTCAAACGTCTGCTTGAAGCTGCTTCAAAAACGAGTTAATCTCTATGGATCCCTGTGTTAAAATGTCCAAGTTTACAGCAGTCTTTTTTGCTCCTATTTTGCCGTTGTAGGTCCTGGTGGTCTGAAACCATACACCAGTATTTGTTTAGGACCCAATATCAAGTATGTGCAGGTTGGTCCAAATCGGTCAAAGAATCTGTGAGATTTTGACCTTAATTGGCCTTTTGGACATTAAAGGGACACACTTCCAAACTTCAACATGGTACCATCTGGCCCCCTGTTGACCTAGGAAGCTGATATTGTGTATACAGACTCACAGGAGGCCCTAGTACTTGTGGTTAAAATTTCGTCCCGTTCGGGTAAAAAATGAGGGTGAGGGTCTAATTCCACTGGCAGAAGGCTCTCAGGGTCAATGAGTCTAACAAGACCTGATTTTCCAACATGAACACTTGGTCAGATTTTTCTACTGGGACCCTGGGGCTGATCTTTTACTATGTTATACTAGGCTATATTTGGAGCTGAACTGTGGTGGTTTGGTGTCTCTGTGACCTTCCTGTGACCCCTGGCGCAGGGTCAAAATGTCACATTTTTGGACATTGAAGCCCCATAAATTAGTAATTTTTGCATCAAATGAGCTGAAACTTTTGGGGGTGATTTAGGTGACCTTGGTGAACAATTGATTTGAAGCACAAGTCTCTAGGTTGTTCCTGGAGCTACTTCCGGTTTGGGAGGGGCTAGCAAAACAGTTCCAGTGGATTTAGTTTTTAGATGTTTCAGAGGTACCAGATCCCAGGTTTCAGGTCTCTGAGTGTAACAGAAGAGAAATGAGAGCAAAAGAGGGACAACTATTGAAAAACATGTTTTTTGCCCCTCATTCCTTCTTCAGGGCCCCTGGAGGTCTGAAACGTGCATGAGCATTCACATTAGCCTCTATATCTAGAACCTGTGCAGTTTGGTCCAAATTGGTTAAGGAATGTGTGAGATTTTGACCTTTTTAGCTCGTTTTGAAGCATTTGGACATGAAAGGGTTAACCGTAGAGTCAGAAACAGGGCCGTGCTCGGGCCCCTTTTGAGCTAACTCTCTGAAAAAAAATATGCAAGGTCAGGGGGTGGTCTAGTAGAAGCGTGTCCGATTTGGTGTCACTAGACCCAAAAATGACCGAGCAGGAATGATTTTTACATGTTTGAAGGCCTCAGGCTTCACACTACTAGCAGGCCTCACTGCTGAAAAAAGCAGGTTCCCGTGGGCCTAGACCCTTGAAAACAGATACAGTGCTTCATGTGACTGCTCTGAATAGTCCCACACAATATCAGACTTGAATTCCACTGGGAATGACTTTTATGATACTTGATATGTTGCACAAAATGTCTCCTTTATTTGAAGTCTTCAGATTTAGTGACCCTTGACCCCTTCAAAGGTGTTTTCACTGCAGACTTGCTCCCAGAGCATTCAGCACACCCTGTCCTATGACTTTATGCACTTTGGTGCACTTTGATTGATGTTCTCACACTGTTTCTCATTCATTTTAACAAAGGCCCCTGTTCCAGTGTCTTCTTTGCTCCTATTTTGCCGTTGTAGGTCCTGGTGGTCTGAAAACGTACACCAGCATTGCTTTAGGACCCAATATGAAACATGTGCAGGTTGGTCCAAATTGGTCAAAGAATCTGTGAGATTTTGACCTTAATTGGCCTTTTGGACATTAAAGGGGCACACAGTGTGTCCTCTGCTTGTCTTGAATCATAAATCAACGTCAGTAAATTTCTTGCTCCTTAATAAGAGATGTAAACGAGATGCCATATTCATTCAATATTCATTACGGTACTGGATGGTTTAAAAAACAAAACTTTATTGCACTATGTCAGTGAACAAAACAAACAATGTACACTGGACCATGATGTATGGATTGTACTTTATTTCATGGGGAAAAAAGTGTTTAATAGGCTGCATAAACACACCCACCAGGAAATTACGTCAATTTGTTCATTGTCTAATTAATCGAAATCCAAAATATTAAAAAAAAATGATGCTTTAGTCGGGAGCGAGTGATAACATCCGGATTTTCTCAAAAATGGGGAATATTGAAAACTTTAGGTTTTGTATATGTATGTTATTTGTATTGTATACGTGTATTTTTGTATGTATTGTTTATGTATTTTGTAATTTGATTTGTATGTATTTTGTGTACATGTTGCTTTTTGGTGTTGTCACAAATGAAATTATGAAGACCCCAGGAAGAATAGCTGCTGCTTTGCAAAAGCTGATAGGGGATCTTAATAAAACAAACAAACAAACTGATGTAAAGTTCTTTATATATGTGTCTTTATTAGTTAAAAGACAGGACATTGTAATTGTAAGATGTCATTGATTTACACCTGCATTTTGTGCTTCATGGCGCTAGGTGTGCTGTTTGCATGTTGGACATTGTTTTACACAGACACCACCGAAGAAGAAAGGTGCGGCAGGTTCTGCACGTAGTTCTCCCGTGTTTTGCCGACCACGGTCGGAAAGCGGACAGCAGCAAAGCCTCAGGCATTACAGCGACACCAAAAAAATATACATTTAATTTCACAGTATTCGTTCAGTTCTTGTGTGTGATCTCTGGTTTGTTATGACGATGAATCTTTCACGTCTCGGAGTGGAATTGTTACGTTTCCCACCGTTGCTATGGTGGTTGCGATGGACGCTTCCACGGGCTAAAGAAAGACACCGGGATCTTGTTGTGGGCAGGAATAAAGTTTTTAGATCGCTGTGCGCTGACTGGTGTATGGATGAGCTCAACAAATGATTGCGGTAAAAGCACGTTCATGGAAATAAATACGGTTGTTTGCATTGACAACGAGCGACTTGTGGATCATTGAAATGCAACTTGTTAACAAGGGAGCGAAGCGCGTCAACTAATGAAAGGCCGGGGAAGACATCTCAGTAACTAGCAGTAATCACCAAGAGTTACATAAATGATTTAACAACTCAAAAAATTACACAATGCAACAATACAAAAATAAACACACCGCTTGTTTTCGTTTTTGGCAGCGTCCTAATCAACCAACATAACGTACAAAATGTGACACTGTCACAATTTAATGCCGTGAAGTGAAATTCAGCGTAAAAACAAACCAAACCAAAGATAATTTCCAATAACTGAATGGTTAATGTGAAAGTGTTATATATATTTCTCGCTAAAAATGTCATCAAAATGTTTTTATCTGTCCAAACTATCTTAAAATAATGCATTTTCCACGGAAAATAAAAGGAACAGCCGCCATGTTTTCATTTTGAGAAGCCTGCAGCAAGCAGTCACGTGACCCTTCGTCAGACCCATAGAAAAGAATTGCGGGAAAAAACGTGAGCATCTCACAATTTTCAGGGCCAAATTGTGAGATTGTAACGTTTTGCATTGTGGACAAACGTGACTATGTCACAATTTGATGTGAGACTGGGTTGGCCAAGTATGTGAGCACATACAAGGAATTTGACTCCGGTATTTTACAGAACCCTCTTGTACTAGACAAATAGAAAAATAAATAATAAACATAAATTATGTAACAAAAAATATAAAAATACTAACATAACTTTAATATTACGTAATAAGAAAAATTAACATAACAACATAAAATAACTTAAAGTGATCAGTGGAAATAGTGCATTTCTAGTTGGGGTTAGTGTTTTTTATTGTTTATAGGACTGTTTGTTGAGGTTATGGATGTTTAAGCTTTATTGTTATCATTCATCACACTGGAAGCTCCAAAAGCAGATTAATCCACGTTTAGATGCCCAACGCTGTTTACAGCCTGAACTAAACACGGTTTCCCATTAATTCCAGCTCTACGTGACGTGAATCTGTTCATAAGTCACCTGGTGAAGTCTATTAAGGCCTGAAGGTCTGCATCTTTAAGGACATGGCAGCTCTGAGGTTTATGCTGTTTGCATTTAAAGACTGATAACAGCTCAGTTACGCTAAAAATATTTCTGTAGTTCCCCATTAGATTTCAGTCAGGTCAGAATGATCTGTTAAAGCCTGTATATGGGAACATAACATAATCCTTTAAATCAGAAAAACAGCAGGGCTTTTCCTGCAGGGAGGAGCTTTTGGATCAGCAATCAAAGAAGTTTAGTCTCAGAGAAAAACAGGGCAAAAATTGTGAGATAATGTTGTAATTTGGGGTTTAAATGACTTTAAAGTAAGATATTTTTCTGTTTATCAGATGCTCAGAAACAACAGAGAAATGCTGATAGCTGAAACATAAACTAGACTCACTCTGCAGAAACTGACGCTTTAGTCGCCCTCCAAAGGTTCATTCTGAGGTAGAAAAAGAAGACACTAAATAAAGGCGCCTCCTTTTAATTGGAGCTGAAAAATCCATTCTATTTGACTGAAAAGTTTAAATCACTGTAAAGCAGAAGCCATGCAGCTCCATTTCAGAACGCAACAGCTGCAAAACAAACACAGGAAAAATAACAAAAGCAGGAAATGAATCTGATTGCAGCCGGCATCTCCTAAAATCATGACTAAATGTGTAAGAGCAGAAACACTTGCTGTGTGTTTGGTTTATTTTTAGGACTTCCATGCATCCATACAATAAGAGTTATGGGATTGTGAAGCTTTGCAGGGATTAATAGTGATTGCTGTGATGTGTTCAGGCAGATAACCTCTAAACCTCTGCAGATGGCAGATGGCAGGACGGGATGATGGAGCCACAAATGAAGCTTCATATTTCCATGTAGTATCCAGTCATGCCTCTGTGCTCATTAGAACAGCTCTGAGGGAGGTTTGTGTTTCTATCATTTAATTATTCTAATTATATGAATTACAACACGATAGACACGCGTTTCCACAGTAAAGCAGTGTTTGGAAGTTTAAATACGAGTATAAATGTGGATCCGTGCATCAAATCTAAACTGAATTTCACTAAAGATGAGATGATCTGTAGAGTTTCTGATACTTTCAGGATATTAACGGGGAAACGTTGTCATAAATGGTTGAAGTATAAAAAAAACACAGACCCCTCACAGCTTCCAAAGCGTTTCCGATCATTTGCATCCCTCAGAGTTCAGTGGAAATGCTGGGACAAAGCAGCACAGTGTATTTTTAGGGTTTCCACTTCTATTCAAATGAGCTCCAACAGCAGCTTTATGAGTCTGCAGGACTGAGGAGCAGAGTGAACGGAGATAATGCTGGAATCTGATGCATATCGTCTTCTGCTGAGGTCTTTAAGCTACTCTTTGACAGGTTTAGCTTCCATTTTACCCAGTAAACCTCCTGTTTTCTCTCCCAGTGTTTTAGCTGCTTCTGAACATGAATAGAAGCTGCTGCACGTTTTCATCTCTGGTAGGCATGCAGATGCTTATTTCAGGACAGTTTGAATTCATATTTTCTCTAGGTTTTAGTGTAAATTGATGAGCATTATTGTAACACTTTAGTTTTACCATGTTAGAACATTAAGGCTCTTAGAACTCCACCACTCTAATGTTTCTCATACAGATCATCAGGAATTCAGTGGGTTTAGGAACTCTCTACTTTCACACTTAAATAAAATCTATGCAAGAAAATAGGACTTAAAATCATGTTCTTCATCAGCTGAATTCTCCTGAAGGCAAAACAAACTAAAGCTGCTCCTGAACTCCTCGCTGGCTGAAAATCTGTTTATTGACAGTTTCTAGATATTTCAGAAACGTCTCACATGCAGACGGAAGCTTATCCCAGATAGGAAGCCTCTCAGGTACTGCAGCAGCTCAGACATGTGAGAAAAGATAAATAATGTGTTATATGTCAGATTGTAATAGTTATATACCTATAATACTTCTACAGTAGTTCTACTACACGGCTGTTTGCTGTGAGTTTGAGGTGGCAGTTTAATTGTGGTAAACATGATTAATCTTCCATTTAATGAGCAGCAACAGCTCTGATGTACTTTTAACAATAAGGATGGTTGAATTCCATTTAACTCCTTCAGTTATTGGATCCGTCTCACCTTCAGGCTCGTGAAGAACAGTGAAGAACAGAAATCACTGCTAAGACTGTCAGCAGCAACTGTTCTTCTACTGTGGGTGAAAATGGACCAGATAAACAGCAGAGTCATGGAGATAACACTATTCCACAAAGGGATTAAATATAACAGAACTACAGTGTACGTATGCTGCCAAATTAACTATAGGCCGTCAGTAGTCAAACAGCAGAGGTCTTGGAAAGGTTTTTCTTCAGTTTAACACTAAATATTTATTAAGCAACAAACTAGCTTCACCAGGAAACTGTCCTGTTTATTACTTCATCAAACCTCCACAACTTTCTTCACATTTAGCTTCAGTTTTTCCTCATTCCTGATTTTTGTTAACTGGATCCACACATTTTTAATGAGTGAGAAAAACTGTGAGTAGACCACAAATAAAGAAACTACACCATTTCAACAGAAAACTGAAAAACAGTTCAAAATAACAGGAGCAGGAAGCAGGAAGTGACATCAGAATCTGCTGCTCGTGGTGGTGGACTTCCTGTTGGATCTGACCAGTCGGTTGGAGCAGAGGGGGAGAGAAAGCAGCAGATGGCCAGAGGATTACTCCCTCAATCTCTAAGCGTCGCTCCGTCTCTCTGCTTCCCATAATTCCACTGCTCTGCATCAGACCTCCTTTATTCCTCATCAGACCTCCTTTATTCCTCATCAGACCTCCTTTATTCCTCATCAGACTTCTCATTCTCTATAGAATCATTTCTGCTGCAGAATCAGACTCTAAACTAACCGCCATGTAGCTTCAGTGTGTTCCTGATCTGAGATCTGCTGTTACCTGTTGGAGTGAATGTGATTCTATGTCAACAGAAGAATCTACATACAAAAGGCCTGATGATGCATGAAACGTGCTCCACATCCTGTATGGAATAGATCTGCCAGTAAAACAGACCAAACATGGATCAAACGAGCTGCATTCACTCATATTTAACCCTAAATTTATCTTCAGAAAGCTGATCCACATTAATGAAGTAATGACCAGAAACTATCAGCCCTGATGTTAAACGTCACTTTATTTGGTCCGAAAATGAAACTAAATCTCAGCCCAATCTCTAACTGACACAAAACAGGGAGCTATGATGGATTTAAGATATTAATAATGTGTTTCTGTCTATAATCTTATCGTCCTGATTGTGGTTTCCATAACTTTAGATGCTCTACTCTCTGACATCTACTGAATGTCTAAAAGACAGATCCTCCTCTTCCTTGAGATTTCTACCATTTTATCCATGCCCTATGGTTTTCTCTTATTCAGATGGAGGATTTAAGAATAAAAGTGTCAAATATGTAGACTGCAAAGGACCTGAATGCAGATTAGCCATTTATATCCCATACTGAGCTATGTGAATAGAAGCATTCAACAACAGAATGTAACCTACATTTGCTGCCATTTAGAAACTTTATTTGCTTTAATCAAATCCCAACAGCTTCCAGCCCAGTCTGGTTATTATCTCCACATATTCCACTGATCTCCACTTCATCACACTCACAGGAAATAAAGCCCAAAAGTAAGAGCTACTAAACTACAAAAAATAGATCTAACTCTCTGAAACACCAGACTAGTTGTTCCCAAACAAGCATTTTCTGACAGATGCCTCAGCCTCTAGGACCAGCTACTGTCAGAAGTTTCCAGGTGTTGTGTGACTGAACACATGTCAGGAACAGCATCCGTGTTCCTCCAACCCTCCATCATCACCGGTCCATGTGAGTCTCCACATTTCCACTAGGAAGGGCAACCCCCTCTCTGCTGTGTAAAGACATCGCCATGGAGATGAAGCATCTGAGCTAGCAATAAATAGACAACAATGTCCAGCTGAGCTATCAGGGATGAGTCACTCTGTTGCTGTTATCTGTTCACTGCATAACTTCTCCATCAATAGGAGGCAGTCTGAGAGCTCCAAAGGGCGTTTAGGAAATAATTCCTGATTCCTGAACCACTGACAAGAACTTTCTCAGTAAGTGGAACCAAACGGACTTCCTTCTTCGTGAACTTTTCCATACCAGGAACTTTTCTGTCTTTCAGCTTTTTGTATCGACGTCCAAATAAAAGCTGCAGCTCATTGATGGACCTGAAATACCTTCATCTGTGGGTGTTTGTTTCAGAGAAGGTAGAACTACTTCTCTTTTGGATTTTATGTTCATCACACATCCAAATGTTGGTTTCTACTGTTGGATGACTCTGTTCAGAAAACTGTGACAAAAAGATGCTGTAAAATGACTTCCTGTCATAATAAAGTATCTACAGTGACCCATTCAGTTTAACTTTACCAGACATGATTTATTTAGGTATTATTTACCAAATACTTTCCTGCAGCATGATATTGTGGAGACATCACACCAGCCTGGAATCAAAGGTCCCACCTCTACTGTCACCTTCTATAGGATATAATATAAATAAGACTGAACAAAAACCAGCAAAATGAGCAGCAGCTGTGCATTTAATGAGCAACACAAAGTTTAAATGTGATTTATTGATCTATCATCATGTTGTGCGTTTGCTCTGACACAGCTAATCAGAGTTCAGCTGGAAAATGTGGAGACAAAGTTCAATTAGTGACAATCAGCCTCTGATGTGAGAGAACAGACCTCTAGACAGACTAATAAAGACACTTCAAGTTCTCACCGAGGATGAGGAGGAGCAGCTGGAGTTTACATTAAATTAGCAGCAATCAGCATCCATGCATTAACCTCCTAGCTGCTAGCTGACTGGATCTCCAGACCAGGGCGATTTAAATAAAAGTTTATGTTTGATAAGGTGTTTGAGTGGAAGGATCAATAGAATATTTAAACAGTAGAATCTATAGAATATTAAACAGTACTATCTAAGGGTGATCTATAGAATATTTAAACAGTACTATCCAAGGGTGATCTATAGAATATTTAAACAGTACTATCTAAGGGTGATCTATAGAATATTAAACAGTACTATCTAAGGGTGATCTATAGAATATTAAACAGTACTATCTAAGGGTGATCTATAGAATATTAAACAGTACTATCTAAGGGTGATCTATAGAATATTTAAACAGTACTATCTAAGGGTGATCTATAGAATATTAAACAGTACTATCTAAGGGTGATCTATAGAATATTAAACAGTACTATCTGAGGGTGATCTATAGAATATTTAAACAGTACTATCTAAGGGTGATCTATAGAATATTTAAACAGTACTATCTAAGGGTGATCTATAGAATATTAAACAGTACTATCTAAGGGTGATCTATAGAATATTTAAACAGTACTATCTAAGGGTGATCTATAGAATATTAAACAGTACTATCTAAGGGTGATCTATAGAATATTAAACAGTACTATCTGAGGGTGATCTATAGAATATTTAAACAGTACTATCTAAGGGTGATCTATAGAATATTTAAACAGTACTATCTAAGGGTGATCTATAGAATATTTAAACAGTACTATCTAAGGGTGATCTATAGAATATTAAACAGTACTATCTGAGGGTGATCTATAGAATATTTAAACAGTACTATCTAAGGGTGATCTATAGAATATTTAAACAGTACTATCTAAGGGTGATCTATGTGACCTGAAGTCCTGGAAACTGCACTTCTAGCTGATATATTTTGGAGCTTTAGACACCAAACAACAATAATTAGTTGAACCAGATCCATCAAATCAATGCTGAGAATGTAAATCCTGTCTGCTGGAAATCGTCAGGATATCTGAGGAGGAGTTTGGTCTAATCTGGTCCAATCATTGGCTGGTGGGAAACATCAGTTCAAAGGTCTAACTGGAAGTATGATGGAGCTAATTATTATTGGATGTATGTGATCACCAGGACTGACTACTACTGAGTTAGGGCTCTACTGGGTTCTAGATGATGATGTTTCACGAGGACCGGTAGAGAAGCAGAAGGTTAAAAAGTTATTAACTGTTCCTGTAAGTAAAGTTAAGTTTTGGTTTATACTTAAAACTCAACTGGATTTCAACTCCTCAAACCAAACTTTGATATTTCCTGCATCTCTACAGTAACAGACAACATTAAATTCACATTTAGGAAGTAGATGATGATCAAACTACTACTGGAAAGTGTCCAACAATGGGAATGATGACTGGTGTCCTACTGAATGTACAGACACTAAAGTAGAACAGAATTAAAACTGCATTTGTGATTTATTCAGCTCTTGGTCAGCATCACTCTCATTTACAAGAAAAAGCAGAAATATGTTGCCCCAATAATAAAAAGAATCTCCATTTCTCTCCAGCTGGCATTGTAAGGATATTCCTCCAGAACTTTTACAGTCCGTCAGAGACCATCTAACTCTTTAGAGGTGTAATTAGCTTAAACTAATAATTTAAATCATTTAAATATGCATTCATGAGCAGCTAAGAGTAAAGAAACCTGCAGCTATGGCTTCTTCTCACCGTTTTCCCTCTAACAGCTCTGATCTGCTGCCGTCAGTCTCCATGTCACAGATCTGATATTACATAATGTGATTTAGTCCAGTAAAGATTCTCCTGTTTTCATCGTGCTTATCCACCAGCTGTTTTCTTGTTGTAGCTGAAATGCCTTAAAGTCAGGAGGTCTGAGAGGTGTTTTATAGATTTATAAAGCATATAAATGATTATTATCTGCTGCTGCCCCGTAAGTCTTATTGACGTCTGTTTCTTTCTAATAACTTAATGTTTATTTTCTTTGTGTCCCAATATGGCCGCCTGAATTACAAAAATATGTCCATAGAAACACTTCTAGAGAAGATAACATTAGTGGATTTCAAAAGCTTTAATTTAACAATGAGGGCCTGAGAAACCTGAAGAATGACCTCAAACTGTCTGTTCATAAACATCCCATCATATTAACATGTTTTACCACCAATTAGTTCTGTTTACAGAGGTTTTTCCAATGTAATCACATCCCAAAAATAATAAAAATAAAAGATTTAGTCATATTTTGCAGTATGCTTCAGTTTAGTGCCTGATAATTACTGTCAAAGTAATTATCTTTGTGTTATATCATTTTTCTTTCCATCTAAAGCTCTAATTCTGAGATAAAATCACCCTAAAGTGATATTAAATCTGCTCAGAGCTTCTGTTTGTTCATATTTCTGCTAAATCTCAGAGTCAACATGAAGCTCAGATGATGTTGGACTGAAACAGCTGCTACAGAGTGGTGCCTAAATAAATCAATGAAATCACTAAATAAACTATTATTTCACATCCTATAGAGGAAAACAGCCTAAAATATGAATTCTGATTTATCTGTGTCTTTTTATTCTTTATAAAATCTCTTTATTTTATCCTCCTGGAACCACTTCTACAGAAAAAAAACATTCAATCAAACTTAAACTAACACCGGAAGTCGATTTAAACCATCGAAAGTGAAAAATAAAAAATTAAATAAAAAAAAACTCACCTCTGACACACAGTAACGACATGACAAAGCGCAGCCAGACGACCAGGACGGTTTTAGAGAAGCTCTCAGTAGAGATTTACCGACAGAGAACACATATCCTTCACAAAAGTCTCCGTAAAGCGCAGGTAAAGTCCTCTGGTCCAGGTCTACAGGTGGTTCTGGGGTCCAGGACTCCTCTGGTCCGGGTCTACAGGTGGTTTTAGGATGCAGAGAGCAGCAGCCCCCCTGCACCGCCACGCCATCATTAAAACTCTCCGCAGGTTCTTCAGCAGCGGACCGACCGACGGGCAGGGATGGGGCGGGGCCAGAGACCTGCCACAGACGTCTAAGATGACCAATCAGAACGCAGTGCCGCGCTGAGGGGCGGTGCCTCTGGAAAAGATCAGACCAATCGCTGAGAGGGACGAGCTGTGGGGAAGACAGGTGACACACAGGTTCCTCATTAAACCAAACACCTTGAGCAGTTTAAAAGAGAGGGATATTTTAAGTTTAATTATTATTATTATTATTATTGTTGACAAAAATGCCAGATCAGATGAGGTTTTCCAAACAGTGAATAAGTGTGTTTATTTAGCAGCTTATCAAACCCAGATCACACACAGGTCATCCAAAGTAAAGTATTAAAGCATGTAAAAAACAAAACATAAACCAGCAGACTAAATTAAATTAATCTAATGAAACACATGTAAAGAAAACTGTAACGTAAACTAGATAAATCTGCAGCAAATTTACAACAAGCTGATTGACCAAAACAGCAGAAACAGACTAAATATAACAAAAAACAAAAACATGTACAATAAAATAGGAGAAAATAGGAGAAAGTTGAGAGAAAAGCCTCCAGCCTCCCCCAGGTCCTCACTTCTAAAACAGAAAACCTCTAAAGGACAGAAGCCATCAGATCTCCATGAACAATCAGGTGTTCTGAACAGGTGTGATATGGAACACCTGGAGAAAAAACAGTTCAGAACATCTGGAAACAAAACAAACAGCTCCACCATGTGACTGTAGTCAGACATTACATCTGATCCAGAGGATTTACTGGATGATTAAATGGAAAAACTTTTAATGAAGGCCTGACAGAACACAGAGTTCTGTGCTTCAAACGTCTTAGACTATTAACCTTCCATAGAGACAGCCCCTGGTAAACAAAATAATAAAAAACAACAACTACAGAATGGGAATTGGAGTGTGTTCTTCTACTTATAATATAACTATTGCTGTCTGGATCAGTTGTAGAAGTATTACCAGCAGCAGTTGAGGTAGTAGTTATTTTTAATTTTTTTGTTGTTGCAATTATTAGATTGAGATAATGTAAAAAAAAAATTCATTGTAGATTTAAAGTGTGTATTAATGCCAAACTTATTATTTAATGTGAAAAAAAATATTTAAAAATATAACTTCACCTACTAATTAAGATTCTGAGTCCATTAAATTAAAGAAAGGAGATTCATCTTTAGATGATTGAAGTGATCAAACTGACTGAGCGTTCTGCTACTTCTGTCTTTTTGTATTCCACAGGTGACAGTGGTTTCTCTTTTACCTCCTCCTTGTTGGTCCATGGATTGGTCTTCTCAGTCTGGATTTATCTTTAGATGAAACCTTTTAGCATTTTCCCAGCAGCCACTCTGTGCTGTCAGGAACCTCCTCCAGAACTCCACTAACCTTGGAGAGATAAAAATATATTGTTATTATTATTGTTACATTAGTATTTCTGCCAGAAGATAAAACAGGTTCTTCTGACGTTACTTTGTGTGTATTTTAAACCACGTCATCATTGATCTAAAGCAGCTCTCCAGCGTCGTTTCAATGTTAAGATCCTGTCCAGTGTCAGTAACCTCCATTGTTCAGAAAAAGGGCTGAATGGACGTTTTCACTGTGAGATCCGGTTCTTCCTGTTTCTGGGAGCTTCCTAATCGCTCTATTATGTGGATTACCATCTACTGTTTTCAATCAGAGTCTGACAGCAACACTTGCAGACTAAAATATGGAAACTGGTTCCGCTAGATTTCCTCTTATCAGCTCAGATATTTTCATACATTCCCATCTGATGTTCTTCCTCTGTTCAAAGCATTCAGTGGTTACCTGCTCTGCCTCCTTGTTTCATCTTTGGTGTTCCTGGAATCTGACATTGAGTTTAACCAAAATATACAAGATTAATGACTTGGCAAATTATTAGACAAGAAAAGATCTTAATGTTCCCAGCATCTCCTTTCAACAACAGCTTCTTACTGTCCTGTGCTGATGAATCCCCTTCCAACACTAATGTTGGTGGGAATCTAATTAGTCTTCTGAGAAATGTTGATTTTTTTATAATTATAATTAAGAATTTTTACTGTCAGCATCTCAGAAGTTCATCTACTAATAATAATGACAGGTATATAAGTATATAAATACATTAAATCATTTAAATTGTACATATATATATATATATATATATGTACAATTTATATGACTTAATATATTTATATACTTATATACCTATTGATTATATTTACAATTACAGTGTATTATTGCAAATCAAACCAGTTGTTCTCTATTGTCGGGTTAGGGTTAGTAATTCAGTCAGACACGTTCGGGGGTCTCCGGCTAACTTCGGCTAATTCCGGCAGGTATTTATCAACGGAACCATGGCCGTCCGGTGTATGTTCCCCTTCTTGGCGGATTGTTTCAGCCTTGCACCACTGATGTAACGTTCGTTTCCTGCTCGGTGAGGGTCACACATGAGTTCCGATTATAAAACTTCTCCTTTCAAGCTTTTCTCACATCAGAGTTCATAATCTGAAGCTTCTCCTTTTAGTCATTTAAGTGGTCGACATTAAAATGATGCTGCGGACTCTGTGTCGAACCGGAAGCGCCTTTCTGCAGGTAAAGAGTTCTTAAATCCTGCTGTAGTTGTGTTTCTGTCGTTAGTAAGAGTCATTCGTTCTGTTAATCTCTCTGATAGAAAGTTAGTTTGAATCCTTAAGTCCTCTTATAGTTGATGAATTCAGGCTGTTAATTTTCCTCATTCAGTGTAAATTCTTCTGTTCATGATCCATTAGTGTCACTTTTCTTCCTATAGAAGAATCTCTGAGTCAGTTTAACCTATAGACTCTTTATTATACAGTCTATACTTTAACCAGATAAAATGTTTTCTAACCGCCCACCGGCTCTTAAGGATGCTAGTAGGAGTTAGCATGCTAATCAGATGTTATAAAAATAAAAACTCAACTATAAGGAAGTATATAACATCTGTGTTTATTTGATATTTAAGTAAGTTTTTATGTAGTTTTCAGTTTTTTTATTTAGTTAGAGGTTCCACATGGATTGGAATTAATTCTAATCATGTTTTTGTGTCTTATAAACTTACTGGTGAAAAATTAAAGCTGTGAGAAAATGACAGCACTTACAGCCATGTTGGTACAAACACGTATATTCTAGTTTAGTCATCAAGGAAGAGCAGCTGATTCACAATCCAACAGGTTTGTTTACTTTATTTTTCTTTACTTTATGCTACTTCTAAAATATTTCATCCACTAGATAAACTCTGAAATGTTCTACTGTAGGAGTGAACTCAGGAGTCCTGATGCACTCCCAGCATCTGAGGAACTGAAAAAGTAATGGATTACTTTCATTACCACAACAACAGGAGAGTCGGGGATGTTAGCGTGTCATGTGGCTGTAGCTATTATTACCTGTGATTATGTCAGTGTTCTATGAAATGATTATTGATCTGAACCAATAAACAGCCACTGGGTGGTTTCTGTTCAGCTTTAAAAACATAAACTCTGCCCATAAAGTCTCTCAGTAAAGCTGCTCTCATTCATTTCTTTTGTCAGACAGTAGAATGAGCATGAAATAGTCCTAATATTATATTATATTGTGGACATGATAGCAGTCATTTTTAACCAGACTGGATTCAAGGGTTCTTCAGAAGAACGAAGCAGCAGGAACCGGTGGAACAGTGGCCTCATTATTAAATTACACTAATAATTAAAGAAAGCTTCACTTGAATAACACATTTAAAAACATAAATGTCTGTCAGAAAAATCGCAATTTATTTTTTTCCCCAAATATGTGAGCAACATAACGTCTGTAGCCAGAGACTCAAAGATCCATTCATTCATTCATTCATTCATTCATTCATTCATTCATTCATTCATTCAGTTCTACAGTCTGTGATCTGAACATGAGTTCTGATCAGATCTGTGTACTGATACTGTTTTCTGATCTAATCCTAATTCTGATCTGTGTCAGTAATCTTCTTCTAATGTTTTGTTTCCTGGTCTCTGTAGACCTCCCAGCGGTCGGTGCCCAGGCTGTGGGTGACTCCGGTCCAGCAGCGATGGGCGTCCAGCCTTCCCATGAACACCGTGGTTCTGTTTGTTCCTCAACAGGAAGCCTGGGTGGTGGAGAGGATGGGTCGCTTCCATCGGATCTTAGAGCCGGTAGCAGCTTCTGTTTGTCACAAATTCAAACCAAAAGCTCAACAAAGACAATGGAACACTTAGCTAATGTCGTGGATATCTGCAGTAAACCTGACAAAGGTTGTAATGTTGAGTTAACCGCTTTGGGTTGAACTATAGTACCCTATCGCCTCCTGATTCAGCCTGTCTTCATTCATATGATATGAAATCATGGAATCACGTCTCTAATGAAACTAATTCATTTTATTCCACCAGTTTTACCGTAGTTTATTCAGGTAGAGTTAAAAAGATGATTTATTCTTACATAAATTACTCAGATACTGTATTGGCACTATTTAAATAAACTTTCCTCTTTTTCTGCCTCCAGGGTTTAAACTTCCTCATTCCCCTCCTGGACAGAGTTCGTTATGTTCAGAGTCTCAAAGAGATCGTGATCGATGTCCCGGAGCAGTCTGCAGTGTCTCTAGGTAGGAAACAGCGTTTTATTCTCTAGTCACTGGAGGAGGAAGGCATTTATTTATTCCATGTAGTTCAGCCTGAGTGATGCATTTCATGAAAACTGTGATCTAACTTCTGTTCTTCTGCTGGTTTTTACAGATAATGTGACGCTGCAGATTGATGGAGTGCTTTACTTAAGGATCCTGGACCCTTTTAAGGTATGCTGATGCTATTGAAAGTTGTCTGCTTTATTCTGCTGTCTTTTTCATCTCATCTGTCCTTTCGTTTGTCTTCAGGCCAGCTATGGAGTGGAGGATCCAGAATATGCCGTCACCCAGCTGGCTCAGACCACCATGCGTTCAGAACTGGGAAAACTCACTCTGGACAAAGTGTTCCGGGTAACGACTACCTGCTGTCCAACCTCACATTCTTCTGTGTTAATGAAAGGAAACGTAGCACTAATGTGTTTTAATTTCCAAGGAACGAGAGTCCCTCAACTCCAACATCGTCCACTCCATCAACCAGGCTTCAGACGACTGGGGGATCCGCTGTCTGCGCTACGAAATCAAAGATATCCACGTTCCACCTCGCGTTAAGGAATCCATGCAGATGCAGGTGAGATAAATACGATGCTTTAGTCCAGCACAGATGAACTAACCCTAACCTCTGCTCATCTTTAACTGTATGAACACGTTTAGTTCAGCACTTTGTCTGGCTGAGCTGGAGATGCGTTCATCACAGAACAGGTTTTACCAGAGTTTTTCTTCCCTGTAGGTGGAGGCAGAGCGGAGGAAGAGAGCCACGGTGCTGGAGTCTGAAGGGACGAGGGAATCTGCCATTAATGTGGCCGAAGGTCGGAAACAAGCTCAGATCCTGGCCTCTGAGGGTGAAAAAGCAGAACAGATCAACAAAGCAGCTGGTAGGTACATTTAGAAACCGAATCCAGATGTTTTTACCGCTGAGGTTTTTATCTGGCTTCTGTGCTTAGAGAAGTGACTCTTATTTGTGGAGCTCATACTCTGATTCAGTATGATTATACATCATGCTGAACCAAACTGCATGATGTATAATCATACTGAATTAATAGATGTTTTCAGTCTGATTAGTGATGATTAATGGATGACTGTCTTTCCTTCAGGTGAGGCCCAAGCAATCTTAGCCAAAGCTGAGGCCAAAGCCAAGGCCATCCGTCTGCTGTCAGAAGCTCTGGCTGAACAAGTAAAGGAGTTGCTCTGGAATAATCGTGATCACAGTTTGACTCCGAGACGGGTTTTCTCTGGTTAAATGTGTTTTTGTGTCCTACAGAATGGAAACGCAGCAGCTTCTCTGAGTGTAGCTGAACAGTACGTCTCTGCTTTCTCCAACCTGGCCAAAGAGTCCAACACCATCCTTCTGCCCTCCAACACTGGAGACATCAGCGGGATGGTCTCACAGGTAGAAACGTTTGCCCGTGATCAGAACAGGTTGCAGTTGTTGGATTTATGAGGTTTGATGAAAAAGTTCAGAGGCTGACGATAAAAATGTGAAATCATCCTGATTTAATTTTTCCCTGGTCGTTAAACGCTGCTAACGGCATCACATCGTCTGCTGATACTGAATCTCCTACCAGTCAGACCCTTTGACTGGAGGAAGATGAAGATCTGGTCCAATTCAATTCAATTTTATTTATATAGCGTCAATTACAGTCAAATCGTCTCAAGACGCTTTACAGAACCCAAATGCCTGACCCCCAGAGCAGCCCAAAGGCGACAGTGGCAGGAAAACACCCTTTTAACAGGGAAGAAACCTCGAGCAGAACCCGGCTCTATATAGGGGGGACCCATCTGCCTGCTGGCCGGGGGGGGGTTGAGAGGGACAGGGGAGGGCAAGGGGGAGGGATGGGAGAAGAGGGAGGGGTGGGAAAGCAAGGAAAACACAACACACATTTGGATACATGTATGACAGGATATGTGACACAGACAAAGTATAAGCTAACATTGAAAACTGACTCATAGTTTACTCTGATGATGTACGGCTCTGACATTAAACATACTCCTTATATAGCTAGCAGTAAAATTCAAACAGTATGTAAGTTAGCATAACAGTATAGTGAAGGCGATGCAGAGTTGACTGGTGGAAAAGGGGAGTTGGAAGCAGAGGACTGGAGGAAGGTCAGCAGCAGCATCCCACAGTGGACATGATGGAGACTGGACCAGCTGGTGGAACATCAACCACAGATCTGAAGCATCCAGCTCTGGGACCAGGAACACTCGGTCCAGGATGGACGTGGAGCTTTGATTGTGTTGTTGAGGACAGAAACATGTTTAATTCCTGCAGGTTGACCAGACACACATCGTGATGTTTCTGTTAATCTTTTCCTTAACTGAATCAAGATGTTGAAGAAAACTCTGACCGTCTTTTCCTGGAGGGATTCATTCCTGCTGCACAAATACATGAATGTTGAAGAAAACACCAGAATGAGTCCTGTCTGGTCTACTGCTGCTGTTTCTTCTCCGGATGGTAGCTGCAACCCCGCTATGGAGGCTGGACCATCCTGGGCTGCTCAGTGACAGACTGGGATGTTTGCTTTGTTCTATGTAGAGTTCTCTCCTACCAGTGGTTCCAGACGTTCATGTAGCCCACTTCCTCCTCCACTAACAGAACTTTGTGATCAGCCTCGTTTCTACGTCCAGCCTCCAGATTATACAGAAATATGACACTGATGTTCTCACCCTGTTTCCTTCCATCCAGGCTATGACCATTTACGGAGCGCTGGCAAAGACGAGCCCCAGAACACCAGCAGGAGGAGTGGAGGAGACCAGCGAGGACCTTCTGAGCCTGTCTGGATCTCCTCCAGAGCAGAGGACTCAGTGAAGGAACTGGAGATCATCACCGAATCGGAAGCAGTTTGTCACCAGGGCTCCCAGGCGTAGCTGTGCTTCTACCGACAGGACAGAAGGAAAAACTGCCAACTCTATGAACTCCTCGCTGCCTTGCCCTGGTGCCACAGAGAAAACCACATCTTCTGAGAGGATTCCTGGTCTTCACTGACTGTTGTTTATGTCTAATTGGGAATTAACTCCAGCCGAGTAAGCAGGACTCTGACAGAGCCCAGATATGGATGCTAAAATAAGCCCTGAATGTTTTCAGTTTGTGATGAAATCCATCATTCCTGAGCAGTTTCTTCTCCTAATGATTTCTAGATGTGTGACTGCATAAACCCTCCACACAAAGTTCATGTGAAATTTTATGTTTATTGTTGTTTTCCTTTTGAAAGCTGTTTCCAGGGCCGGCCCAAATCCAAGGGGATCCTAAGGGAACACTAGTGCTAATCACAGTTAGCTCAGGTAGTTTATCTCCAGAAATCACTGACAGATCTTTATCCTCAGCAATAGGACCTAATGATGTCTAGCTGGTTCCTCAGATCTTTATCTTCAGCAGTGGACCTAATGATGTCTAGCTGGTTCCTCAGATCTTTATCTTCAGCAGTGGACCTAATGATGTCTAGCTGGTTCCTCAGATCTTTATCTTCAGCAGTGGACCTAATGATGTCTAGCTGGTTCCTCAGATCTTTATCTTCAGCAGTGGACCTAATGATGTCTAGCTGGTTCCTCAGATCTTTATCCTCAGCAATAGGACCTAATGATGTCTAGCTGGTTCCTCAGATCTTTATCTTCAGCAGTGGACCTAATGATGTTTAGCTGGTTCCTCAGGATGCTGGAAAGTTCCCACAAATGTACTTGGTCCATGTAATATTGAAACATTATCTCCCTAAAAGGCTCATTGTCTTTAGATGTAGTTTTAGTTTCCGCTCCATAACTCAGTAGTATAAAAGTCCCTGAGATGTTCCTCTGCATATTAGCATTCACCTCACCTGTCTTATGGGGTTTATTTATTACATTTAATGGTGCACATCACTGAAGACTCTCAGGAAGTAAAGATACTTGAGATGTGGCTGGATGGGAATGTTAGGAAGTGCTTGTTTAAAAATACACAACAATGTTGACTGTCAATGAAAACCTCACATAATGATTAGAAAATGGATGAATTTGTGTTGGAGTCGGTGTTTGGGTTCAGCAATGACAGTAAAAGACTTAAAAAAAATAAAATAATGTTAACCATATATGTATAAAAGCATCTCAGTAACTGGATTTGGTAAAAAATAAAAGTGATTATTTCATGGGCGGCATGGCTCAGTGGGTAGAGCTGCCGTCTTGTAACTGGAAGGTTGCCGGTTTGATCCTCGGCCTGTCGTGCTCATGTCGAGGTGTCCCTGAGCAAGACACCGAACCCCTAATTGCTCCTGATGGGTTGTGGTTAGTGCCTTGCATGGAAGCTTCTGCCATCAGTGTGTGAATGTCATGTATCATGTAAAAGTGCTTTGGATAAAAGTGCTATATAAATACAACCATTCATGGAGGAAGTGGGAGATCCAATATTCAGCAACATTTGGTTGGTAAAAGTCCACCAGATGTAGTTAGAAGTAAATTATTCTAGGGATGAGACATTTATTTATTTTTTATTTATCAGAGTATAACTGCTCTAGATTTATTATATAGTTTAAAAAACACAAGATAAAAAATATTTGGTTCATAGAAACAGACTGATGTTTAGGCTTAATCTAACCCAGCTGTCTGTATTTCTAGGATTAACATAGAGCTCATGGGTTAGAGTTAAAGCTCGTGTCCGGAGTTTCCGTTTGTTTTCAATTTATGTATCATTTTTTAACAAAGCTTAAATGTGTTAGTCTAGTTCGATACTATAATATAAAGTTAGTATAACGCAATATGAAAATTTATTCCTGAGCTCCGCCTTCCTCTCATAGACCCCCATGTTATTCCAAAAAGCGCCGGTCGCTGCCGACCAATCAAGTTCCAGCTTCAGCTTTGTCATGCTGTCAATCAACGGTTACGCGCACAGCAAGCAAGCCCATGCAGAGGTGGGCGAGCTACGCACTACGCAACCGCGCGCACATTTGTTTTGCTTGTGGAGGAGAGAGCATCAGGGATCAGCAACTTCCAGAAAAGTTACCAATCCCACGGCTTGTCAGGCCAAGAGACCGCAGGACGTTTTTTGGCTCGGGGTGCTCGCGTCGCTCCCCGACCACGGCCTCCATAGCCCGCCTGACGGCTTCGTTTAGATGCCCGACCTCTGGAGGAAGATGTTGGGGCGTCTGGGACATACTCTTGGTCAGAGGAGTCATGCAATTCTGAACTCTAGATAGAAATACATATACACGCGTAAATGCACTAAGTTTGATAAACAACGTCATCCAGAGGGATACACGAGTGTAATCACATATTGAAACTTTACTCGTTCGTCCTAGCAGATTCATGTTATTTTGGTATTAGGACAAGTTAGACTCAATACAGCATTCTAACGTAATTCCTTTATTATTTACTAAATGTGCTAAATGTAGAAGAGGGGAAAACAGCAAAACAGGCGAGATGCTGCAGCACTCCGGGCACTTCTCTCATGTACTGCGCGCGTGCACAAATAAAGGGGCGAAATCAGACGGAGGGACCAACAGTGTTTTGGGAGACGCTGCGATTCAAACTCCGGACAGCAGCTTTAAGGTTTAGGGTGAACCCTAGAGACAGTATCATCTTTCCTTTTTGTGTGTTCATACCGCCCTCAGCTTTGCCTGACAGGCGGAAAGAGCTGCTGCATGTATTTCACATCATGTTTAAGTTTTTATATCATTACATGCGTTACAAATTCCCTGATTTAGACACAGCTCGTATTTATTAGCTTGAAACGAGTTTTTTTGTGAGGGTTAGTAGCCCTAACATGGACAGAATAATGGTAACTTCTCATGCAATCTTTTTTCAAAAGCTTTTATTATAATTTTTACTAATTTATTTTTAATTTACAGATCAAATTTGAGGTTTATTCGAGACGTTTCAGAGAAATACATATTCGGTTGAGCGTAAATAGAGGCAGATGCACCTGACAGTCAATGTTCAGGACAAAGAAAACAAATATATTGTTGGTGTTACCATGAAAAGCGTCCGCCGCGCCTTTCCGCCGGGCTGCACGTTGCAGCAGTTCCTATCTGTCCCCATCTAATCTGGTTTACCGGAGTCCCAATGAAGGTGAGCGGGTCACCTGGTTCTCTGTTTACCTGAGACACCTGTACTGCTGTTGGTAGCGCACACAGCCCGCCCTCCGACCGACAGAGGACGACGGTCCGGCCGCTACAAGGTCAGTGGAACCCGGAGAGCTAGCCAGTGCTAACTTACTAACCGTCCCCTACAGGACCTGGGTCTGGATCTGGTTCTAGTTCTGGTTCTCCTTCTCCTCTGGTCGTTAGAACAGGTACCTGTTCTACCTGAACTTACAACCGTCCCCTACAAGATCTGGGTTTGGTTCCTCTCGGTCGTCAGCCACCTGTTCTGTTCCACCTGTTCTGTTCTACTTGTTCTGTTCTACTTGTTCTGTTCTACTTGTACTGTTCCACCTGTTCTGTTCCACCTGTTCTGTTCCACCTGTTCTGTTCTACTTGTTCTGTTCTACTTGTTCTGTTCTACTTGTACTGTTCCACCTGTTCTGTTCCACCTGTTCTGTTCCACCTGTTCTGTTCCACCTGTTCTGTTCTACCTGTTCTGTTCTACTTGTACTGTTCCACCTGTTGTGTTCCACCTGTTCTGTTCCACCCGTTCTGTTCCACCCGTTCTGTTCCACCTGTTCTGTTCTACCTGTTCTGTTCTACCTGTTCTGTTCTACCTGTTCTGTTCTACCTGTTCTGTTCTACTTGTTCTGTTCTACTTGTACTGTTCCACCTGTTCTGTTCCACCTGTTCTGTTCCACCTGTTCTGTTCTACTTGTTCTGTTCCACCTGTTCTGTTCCACTTGTTCTGTTCTACTTGTACTGTTCCACCTGTTGTGTTCCACCTGTTCTGTTCCACCCGTTCTGTTCTACCTGTTCTGTTCTACCTGTTCTGTTCTACTTGTTCTGTTCTACTTGTACTGTTCCACCTGTTGTGTTCCACCTGTTCTGTTCCACCCGTTCTGTTCTACCTGTTCTGTTCTACTTGTACTGTTCCACCTGTTGTGTTCCACCTGTTCTGTTCCACCCGTTCTGTTCTACCTGTTCTGTTCTACTTGTACTGTTCCACCTGTTCTGTTCTACTTGTACTGTTCCACCTGTTCTGTTCTACTTGTTCTGTTCTACTTGTACTGTTCCACCTGTTCTGTTCTACTTGTTCTGCTCTACTTGTACTGTTCTACTTGTTCTGTTCTACTTGTACTGTTCCACCTGTTCTGTTCTACTTGTACTGTTCCACCTGTTCTGTTCCACCTGTTCTGTTCCACCTGTTCTGTTCCACCTGTTCTGTTCTACTTGTTCTGTTCTACTTGTTCTGTTCTACTTGTACTGTTCCACCTGTTCTGTTCTACTTGTTCTGTTCTACTTGTACTGTTCCACCTGTTCTGTTCCACCTGTTCTGTTCCACCTGTTCTGTTCTACTTGTTCTGTTCTACTTGTACTGTTCCACCTGTTCTGTTCCACCTGTTCTGTTCCACCTGTTCTGTTGTACTTGTACTGTTCCACCTGTTCTGTTCTACTTGTTCTGCTCTACCCGTTCTGTTCTACCTGTCTGTGTCCAGTACTCTGTGTTTATTAATTTACCAGAAGTTTCCATCCAGTTTCCAGCTTTAGTGTCTCTGCAGGAGGAGTCCCTTACAGACAGTCTGGGTTTATTGTCTACCTGATTGTTACCTGTACTAACCCTAACTCTAACCCTTACCTTTAGGATGAAGGGTCTCCCCGTGCTGTCTCTGCTGCTCTGGATGAGCTCCATGTTCTTCGTGGGCCTCTACCTGTTTGTGGGCGGCTTCCTGCTGGTGAGGCTGGAGGTGAACCGGACCAGTGGCTGTGAGGACGTCCTCCATCCCGGACAGGATCTGGTGGACTTCTGCCGGGCCCAGCCTCGGTTCCGCCGGGCGGTGCTGCTCATCATCGACGCCCTGAAGATCGACTTCGCCCGGTTCGACCCCAACAACACGATGCCCCGCCCGTACCAGAATAAGCTCCCCGTGCTGCAGGAGACGGCCTCCTCCAGGCCTCTCCAGAGCCGCCTGTACCCCTTCAGGGCTGACCCCCCAACCACCACCATGCAGAGGATCAAGGGCTTCACCACCGGGTCCCTGCCCACCTTCGTGGATGTGGGGAATAACTTTGCATCCAGCGCCATCCTGGAGGACAATCTGATCCACCAGCTGGGGAAAGAGGGTGAGATGTTCCACATGTATCTGGAACTGTGATAGATGTTCCACATGTATCTGGAGCCGTGATAGATGTTCCACATGTATCTGGAACTGTGATAGATGTTCCACATGTATCTGGAGCTGTGATAGATGTTCCACATGTATCTGGAGCCGTGATAGATGTTCCACATGTATCTGGAGCCGTGATAGATGTTCCACATGTATCTGGAGCCGTGATAGATGTTCCACATGTATCTGGAGCCGTGATAGATGTTCCACATGTATCTGGAACCGTGATAGATGTTCCACATGTATCTGGAGCCGTGATAGATGTTCCACATGTATCTGGAGCCGTGATAGATGTTCCACATGTATCTGGAGCCGTGATAGATGTTCCACATGTATCTGGAACCGTGATAGATGTTCCACATGTATCTGGAACCGTGATAGATGTTCCACATGTATCTGGAACCGTGATAGATGTTCCACATGTATCTGGAACCGTGATAGATGTTCCACATGTATCTGGAGCCGTGATAGATGTTCCACATGTATCTGGAACTGTGATAGATGTTCCACATGTATCTGGAGCCGTGATAGATGTTCCACATGTATCTGGAGCCGTGATAGATGTTCCACATGTATCTGGAGCCGTGATAGATGTTCCACATGTATCTGGAACCGTGATAGATGTTCCACATGTATCTGGAACCGTGATAGATGTTCCACATGTATCTGGAACCGTGATAGATGTTCCACATGTATCTGGAACCGTGATAGATGTTCCACATGTATCTGGAGCCGTGATAGATGTTCCACATGTATCTGGAACCGTGATAGATGTTCCACATGTATCTGGAGCCGTGATAGATGTTCCACATGTATCTGGAACCGTGATAGATGTTCCACATGTATCTGGAACCGTGATAGATGTTCCACATGTATCTGGAGCCGTGATAGATGTTCCACATGTATCTGGAGCCGTGATAGATGTTCCACATGTATCTGGAACCGTGATAGATGTTCCACATGTATCTGGAGCCGTGATAGATGTTCCACATGTATCTGGAGCCGTGATAGATGTTCCACATGTATCTGGAACCGTGATAGATGTTCCACATGTATCTGGAGCCGTGATAGATGTTCCACATGTATCTGGAACCGTGATAGATGTTCCACATGTATCTGGAGCCGTGATAGATGTTCCACATGTATCTGGAACCGTGATAGATGTTCCACATGTATCTGGAGCCGTGATAGATGTTCCACATGTATCTGGAACTGTGATAGATGTTCCACATGTATCTGGAACTGTGATAGATGTTCCACATGTATCTGGAGCCGTGATAGATGTTCCACATGTATCTGGAGCCGTGATAGATGTTCCACATGTATCTGGAACTGTGATAGATGTTCCACATGTATCTGGAACCGTGATAGATGTTCCACATGTATCTGGAACCGTGATAGATGTTCCACATGTATCTGGAACCGTGATAGATGTTCCACATGTATCTGGAACTGTGATAGATGTTCCACATGTATCTGGAACTGTGATAGATGTTCCACATGTATCTGGAGCCGTGATAGATGTTCCACATGTATCTGGAGCCGTGATAGATGTTCCACATGTATCTGGAACTGTGATAGATGTTCCACATGTATCTGGAGCCGTGATAGATGTTCCACATGTATCTGGAGCCGTGATAGATGTTCCACATGTATCTGGAACCGTGATAGATGTTCCACATGTATCTGGAGCCGTGATAGATGTTCCACATGTATCTGGAACCGTGATAGATGTTCCACATGTATCTGGAGCCGTGATAGATGTTCCATTATGTATCATATGGAAAACACTCTCATAGATCAGTTTATCATTAGAGCTGGAGAGAATAAGCACCTTTCAAAGACCTTTATTATCTGTTATTATGTCTGTTGTCTATATTTATATCGAGATGAGAGGATGCGTTAAAACAGATCTGTCCATTAACTGGTTCAAACATCAACTGTGATATGAATAATTTATGAAATAACATACCAGAACTGCTGTTGGATGTTACAAACTGTGGATTTGGACAAAACAAGCTAAGGTTTGAAATGTGTGAAAGTCAGAATGCAGCTAAATGTCTCTGTAACAACAGAACCTACCAACTGTTCATACAGATAAATACTGAACTTCAGTGTTGTGATTTATTGTGCAGGATGATTTAATCATTTATGAAACGTTTTGGTTAAGGTCTGGAAAAATGTACTTTAGAGATGTTGTTAGTTTATTATTTGAAGACCAATAATCTATAGAGCTCCATGAGCCACGCTGACATTATGCTTCATGCAACCACTGGATCTTCATGTGCAGTTTGAAAGATGAGAGTGTGTGTGTGTGCTTATGTACACAAACACACACACACACATATACCAGTATATATTATGATGAGAATGTGCTCAACAAATGTCTGCTTTTCTTCATGTATGATGAAGGTAAACGGGTGGTGTTTATGGGCGATGATACCTGGGAGAACCTTTTTCCTAAGAAGTTCCACCGCTCTCTGCCCTTCCCTTCTTTCAATGTGAAGGATCTGCACACCGTGGATAACGGGATCCTGCAACACCTCTACAACACGAGTACGGATTTACTAAATGTATATCTGTTGACAGCACTAGTATAGATTTATTTATATCTGTTGACAGCACTAGTATAGATTTATTTATATCTGTTGACAGCACTAGTATAGATTTATTTATATCTGTTGACAGCACTAGTATAGATTTATTTATATCTGATGACAGCACTAGTATAGATTTATTTGTATCTGTTGACAGCACTAGTATAGATTTATTTATATCTGTTGACAGCACTAGTATAGATTTATTTATATCTGTTGACAGCACTAGTATAGATTTATTTATATCTGTTGACAGCACTAGTATAGATTTATTTATATCTGTTGACAGCACTAGTATAGATTTATTTATATCTGATGTATGACCAGAGTTTTCATTTTAACTAGAACCAGAATAAAAGAGACAGACTCTACTATTTATTAAGTCCAGTGTCAGAAGTGGATTTTTATGAACTGTTTATCAGCTTCACGTAAACGCATGACTTGACTTTTGTACCGCCTCCTGCTCAGCTGGTGGATGTTCTCTGCCTAACCCTGGAATCAGAGACTGTGTTGGACAACCTATTGGATCACAGGATATAACCCTAACCCTATAGGATAATACCATTTAATTACACCAAACACCTTTTCTACATTATGGTCTGTAAAGACAACAACAAATCTTTCTATAATGGAGCACATTAGATCATATATATGCACAGACACTAATATATCTGTAACAAGCCTTTATCAGCCCCAGTAACCCTAACCCCTAGAGTACTGATTGGGCTCTAATTTGAACATATTTTATGTTCTGGCTTCTAGCAGTGGGCTGTGTAAGACCATGAACATATGACATATCTGTCTTTGGGTGTATTTTTGTCAATATTTGATTTGATTTCCCTACAAAGGCTGCAAGATAAATACAAATGACGGCAAAGAAAGGTTATTATGACTAAATGTTTCTCACAAAGTGAGAAACGGAGCAGCAGGTCGACTACTCTTTTTTCGAGATAGCTGTGAAAAAGTTCCACAACTTCTCTAAATCTTCTTGTTCCTCCTCAACTTTAAGCTGAAATAGACAGAAAATTAGAGGTATCTTCATACGACTGGTATGCTGCAATGGATTTACACCGAGAAGATGCATGTTCAGTCTGAGGGTTAGGGTTAGTGCTTCAGAAACTAGTAGACAGTAGCACGCATCTGGAGATACAGGACGAGTATTTTATAACTTTTTGGTTACTCTGATCATGCTTCTGTTTAGCTTTGCTTCATATCTCTCTCTACTGGTTCTAACAGTAATCGGTGATGACTGGGATGTCCTGGTGGCTCATTTCCTGGGAGTGGATCACTGTGGTCACAGGTTTGGACCCGACCACCCGGCCATGGCTGACAAGCTCACCCAGATGGATGGAGTCATCAGGTCAGACCGCTGGAAAGCTGCTGGTTTCATTCCTCTCCTGTAGAGCTGTAGATGTGTCCTATAAACAGTGTTTGTAAGATGCTGACCCAGACACTCAGTGAAAGCTAGAAGTGTGGTGTTCACTCACACAGACTGTAGGAAGATGACACTAAAGAACATTTATGAAGGCACTGCTGGTCAGAACACAGAAACAACCTTTAGAATCAGCAGGCATCATTGTAAGGACTGATAGATTTTTGTAGAAAAATAAATTTAAAGCCAAATTGGTGCATGTATTTGATCTGTATGACCACTGAGGTCCTCCTCCAGGTCAGTGATGGACCGTCTGCAGAACGACACCCTCCTGGTGGTGATGGGAGATCACGGCATGACGGACACTGGAGATCACGGTGGAGAGAGTCAGAAAGAGACGGATGCTGCTATCTTCCTCTACAGTCCTTCCCCCATCTTCCCTGGACCCCCGACACAGGTGGGTGGAATGGATTTCTGTTTAATGACCCCCTCAGTTAAACCATTGTATTACATTAAGGTGTTTTTTCTATGCTGAAAAACATTTGATCAGAGAGTTCAGCACCACAGCTGAGGATTTCCACCTTAACCCTGCAGTGTTTCATTGTCAGTATTAGACTTTACCGCCTCTGTTGGAGGTCGTCATTCACATTTTATCACCTCCAAAGTATAGAAGAGTCCAAACATCTGTCAGAGAAGGTCCTGCTGTGTTCCAAAGTGTTGGTGGGTGTGTTGATGGTTCTCCAGCAGTGGTACGGACCGGTGTATGCTCAGGTTAGCACAGGTAACATTCAGGTAAGCAATAAACCACATCCAGAGGAGCAGAGACAGCACAGGGAGGCCCTCCATCCTACAGGTTAGGGTTAGGACAGGTAACATTCTGTGTGGTGACGGTTCTCCAGCAGTGGTACGGCGTATGCTCGTAGTGTGGATTTGAAAAAGAATCATCCAAGTGGACCAGAAATGCATCCATGTGTCTGCAGAGCTTTTCTGTCGATATTCTCCTTATGAACTGATTTCTGATTCAGTTCTGTATAGATGAATTACTCTGATATCACAGCATGGCATTTTGTAGATTAGTTTTACAGAGTCTGAACAAAGTCACAGACGGGAGTTATGGTAGGAAGGGATTGTTTTCATGGGATTTGAAGCTCATATATGTTATCTGCTTTGCAATTAATTAATATTTTTGCTTTGTGATGTGGTCAAATATGTGAAAATTGTACATTTTTATACAAGAAATACAATTCAAGAAAACACTGGACTGCAGAGTCTAACGGTATAAAACTGTATAAATCATAAGAATCAGTTAAATGATAATTCAGTTGCACCATTTAAGAGTATACTGAACATCCATCCATCCATCCATCCATCCATCCATCCATCCATCCTCTATCCACCGCTTTATCCTCACTAGGGTCATGGGGGGTGCTGGAGTCTATCCCAGCTGACTCTGGTGAAGGCAGGGGACACCCTGGACAGGTCACCAGTCTGTCACAGGGCTACATATACAGACACACAATCACACTCACATTCACACCTACGGACAATTTAGAGTAACCAATTAACCTCAGCATGTTTTTGGACTGTGGGAGGAAGCCGGAGTACCCGGAGAAAACCCACGCATGCACAGGGAGAACATGCAAACTCCATGCAGAAAGATCCCAGGCCGGGATTTGAACCGGGGATCTTCTTGCTGCAAGGCGAAGGTGCTAACCACTACTGCACTGTGCAGCCCTATACTGAACATATAGTTAATGTTTGTATCGATGTCTGTAAAGCCATGGAATAGAATAGAATATTTTCGAGATGTTTAATGTTTGTATGGACGTCTGTAAAGTCTCAGTGAAAACTGTTCAGAGGTAAATCCAACAGTTCACGTCGTCACATAGAAGTTAGACGAATGACTGAGAATAAACACAACTATCTCCTGTAGAACTCAGTTAAAAGCAAAATCCAATGCAAAGTGTTCATCCTGAGTGTTCAGAAGAATCATTTGGCTCTTAGACCTTTTCAGAAAGCAGCTTCAGTCCAAACATGAGCTACAGACAGAAAACACAATTTCAGTTCCTCCATGAGTTTGTCTTCATCTGTTTCTATCATGTCGATCTCTCAGATCACCCAAATATCTGCTGTATTGAAAATGTGAAACATCAGACCACTGACGTTTCTGTTCTTGGTTGGCCGTGCACTTCCCTGAATCCATTAAACTGATGTTGGCCTTTTCTACGGATAAAGTGGATCCCTCACCAGACAACTGGACTCCATAACTGCAGTGTAGCTGTAGAGATCTATAAGAGGCAGAAATAAGAGTTAATACAGAGATATTCTGCTCCTACAGAGATATTCTGCTGCTATGGAGATATTCTGCTCCTATAGAGATATTCTGCTGCTATAGAGATATTCTGTTGTTCTGCTCCTATAGAGATATTCTGCTGCTATAGAGATATTCTGCTCCTATAGAGATATTCTGCTGCTATAGAGATATTCTGCTGCTATAGAGATATTCTGCTGCTATGGAGATATTCTGCTGCTATGGAGATATTCTGCTGCTATAGAGATATTCTGCTCCTATAGAGATATTCTGCTGCTATAGAGATATTCTGCTGCTATAGAGATATTCTGCTGCTATGGAGATATTCTGCTGCTATGGAGATATTCTGCTCCTATAGATACATTCTGCTCCAATAGCGATATTCTGCTCCTATATAGTATAACTTTATAAAACTAATAAACAAAATAAATAGTTAAATAGAGATATTCTGCTCCTATAGATATTCTGCTGGTCCCCAGCAATCGCATACATTCAAGTTTTGTTGGGTGTTTTAGCTGGTGCGAAATAAAAATTCTATTAAATATCAGCTTCAGATGACAGAAACATGCAGACTAATTTAACTTGGAGTTTTCTTGTTTCTCCAGAATGAACCAGACGTGGTTCCTCAGACCGACCTGGTTCCCACCCTGGCTCTGCTGCTGGGGGTTCCCATCCCCTACAGCAGTGTGGGCCAGGTTCTTCTGCCGTTGTTTCCTCCTCATGGTCAGACAGGAGGTGCAGTTCGAGGTCTCAGCCAGCTGGAGGCGCTGTGGATCAACGCTAAACAGGTCCTCTGCTCATTGAGGAGCTGTTAGATAGATGTTCTAATGTTTCTTACATCCTGCAGTGTGTTCAGTAACTGTCTGTTTCTTTCTGAAGGTCAACCGTTTCCTGGAGACCTACTCTGGCATGGCCAAAGACATCCCACCAGAGAGCCTCCTCCAGCTGAAGGACCAGTTTTCCCGCCTCTCCTCTGAGTACCTCAGCTCGGTTGGAGAAGGTCGGTCCCCCTCCCAGCAGCTGGCCTCCTCTCTGCAGGCCTACCTGACCTCCGTCAGAGACACCTGCAGATCCACCTGGGCCCGGTTCAACCCTCTGAAGATGGCAGCAGGACTGTCCATCCTGGCATTGGCCTGCCTGATGTGTTTCCTGCTGTCTGAGCTGTCAGTGGTTCTGGTCAGGGAGGTCGGTGGTGGGCTGAAGGTCCCGGTTGTGGCGGCGTTAGCAGCAGGAGTTGGAGTGGCTGCTGCTCAGCTGCTGTCTCAGGGCTTCATGGAGCTGACCTGGTGTCTGGCAGCCGGGGCCTTCAGCTCTGAGCTTCTCTTCTTCTGGAGGGCTCGTCGACTCGGCAGCTCCCCTGTGTCCAAGAACGGGACTAAAGGTGTGAAGAGCGGCGGCTGGCTGACCCCCCGGCGCCTCCTCATCCCTCCTCTCCTGGTGCCTTTGCTCCGCTGTGCCTCCCTGCTCTCTGACAGCTACGTGATCGCTGAAGGTCGGGTGGTGACCTTCCTGCTCTTCTCTCTGGCCCTCTACATTCCCGTCCATCTCAACTGGGATGGCCTTCTTCTGCCTCCCAGCCATGACCCTCTGAAGTCTGCAGGACTGCTGCCTTCTCCGGCTTTGTCTCCGTCCACTGTGAGGAAGGAAAGCAGCGTCCTCCTGAGCTGCCTGGGCCTCCTGGTGGGCAGCCTCTACCTGTCCCTGTCCTTTCACGGCTGTCGAGAAGAGCAGGGCTCCTGCCATCCGTCATCCTTCCTGTCTCCTCTGTCCCGCTTCCAGGACAGCCAGCTGAAGAACATCCACTACATCCTCTCTGTGCTCTCTCTGGGCCTGTGGACGTATCTGCTGAGACGCTGTCTCTGCCACTACGGTAATCTGAACTCCTCCAGTGGGACGGTGTTCACGGCTCGCTGGGTGCTGCCCCTGCTGTCGGTGAGCCTGGGGCTGCACTGGGCCGTTAGTGCCACTCCAGAGGACAGCTTCAGGAATCTGGGTGAGCTGATCCGCCTGGCTCAGCTGGCCCTCCCCAGGGCCGCCTTCTGCCTGCTGGGCCTGGGGCTGGCCCTGATCTGGCTGGACCCTCTCACTGTATTTGTGAAGACCAGGGCAGCAGCTTCATCCAGGAGCTCTTCTCTGCCCCCGCCCCGCTACCGGGCCAGCACCGGCATCAGCCCCCAGGCCGAGCTGCACCACCTCATCCCCCAGATCTACCAGCGCATGCGTCGATCTCTGGAGGACGGAGAGCTGAGCGGGGGCGGCGAGGCGGGCGGCAGACCCACGGTGGAGGCCTACGGGCTGGGAAGCGTGTACTCCGCCCCGGTGCTGCTGTTCTGGGGTCTGCTGGGCGTCGGGCTGCTGCTGCTGCATCCAGAGGGCATGGCGGTGGCCTTCCTCCTGCTGCTGCTGGAGATGGGAGCTCTGCTGCACATCCACGCCTCCTCCACCACCCTGAGGGGTCTGCATGGAGCCTATTCTGGTCAGAGTCTCAGCTTCTCTTTCTGACTGTCTTCTTTAGAAACAAACTTTAACTCTCCCTCCTCTCTCTGCCCTCCTCAGATGGTTTCTGTGTTCCCTGGACTCCAGTCGTCCTCTGGTCTCTGGCTGCCACACAGTTCTTCCACGCCACCGGCCACCTGCCCACCTTCCCCTCCATCCAGTGGGGCGCTGCCTTCGTGGGATTCCCTGATGGACACACAGGAACCGTCCTGCCGGCCTCCCTGGTCACCCTCAACACCTTCGCCTCACAGATCCTGTTTGCAGGTACTGACAGAAATACAGACTGTTGGATCCTTTAGAGAAACTAGACTTCTGCTAGTGAAATCAGATCCAACTGGATAAAAAGGGCGCCACAATAAAATATTCCCAATATGCAACAAGGAACAGGAAAGCATCAAGAATTGTAATTATATTTTTTTCTGAAGTTAATTTGAAAACAATTTTCGCTTTTCTTAAAGAGTTAAATTTAAAAGTTAAAAGTCCACTGTGGGATGCTGCTGCTGACCTTCCTCCAGCCCTCTGCTTCCAGCTCCCCTTTTCCACCAGTCAACTCTGCATTGCCTTCACTATACTGTTATGCTAACTTACATACTGTTTGAATTTTACTGCTAGCTATATATGGAGTATGTTTAATGTCAGAGCCGTACATCATCAGAGTAAACTATGAGTCAGTTTTCAATGTTAGCTTATACTTTGTCTGTGTCACATATCCTGTCATACATGTATCCAAATGTGTGTTGTGTTTTCCTTGCTTTCCCACCCCTCCCTCTTCTCCCATCCCTCCCCCTTGCCCTCCTCTGTCCTTCTCAACCCCCCCGGCCAGCAGGCAGATGGGTCCCCCCTATTTAGAGCCGGGTTCTGCTCGAGGTTTCTTCCCTGTTAAAAGGGTGTTTTCCTGCCACTGTCTCCTTTGGGCTGCTCTGGGGGTCAGGCATATGGGTTCTGTAAAGCGTCTTGAGACGATTTGACTGTAATTGACGCTATATAAATAAAATTGAATTGAATTGAATTAAATCTGATCACAAGAAAAGTAATCAATCCAAAACATGTGGCAGATATTAAAGCAGATTATTAGGATTATTACTGCTGATAATTAAACCTGGTGTTCATTAGAGTTTTCATGGCAGCTGCTCCGTTCAGCTCGTCTGATTTAACAAGTTTATTATGACGTTAGTCGTCAGTTTTTTCCATTTAAGAATAAACTCAGAACTTTCTATCATGAAGGAGAAATATAGAAACCCAGAGCAAAGAAAAGTCAGAAGAAGGGACTGTCCTCTGTGTTTAAATGAGTTTCTAGCTCTGATTTTATTACAATTATTATTTATTTATTGGTTTTATTTTATTGTTGTCCCGGTCTCTGGCCTCTCCAGTGAGCTGTCTGTGATTTTGTGTCTCTCCACCTCTTCAGGGTTTAAATCGGTCTCTAACTCTGCTTTCTGTTTGTCTCCAGTGGGCTGCCCGCTGCTGCTGTTCTGGCCTCTGCTGTGTGAAGTCCGAGGAGGACGAGGAGAGGAAGGAGAAGACGCTGTGATGGAGATGAGGCTGAGAGAAAACCCTCAACAGTTCAGCTCCGCTCTTCTCCAGCTCTCAACACGCTACCTCTTTATTCACGGAGCACAGGTTTGTCCACATGCGTGTTCTTCAGTCATCATGGCATCAGTAAACTAAGATGTCCACCAGAGTACCAGAGAGATTTTAGCTTCATATATGAAATATTTTCTGAGATAACATGCCTGTTGACCCACGTAGAGCTCCTCTTTCTGAGCCTCAGTTTAAATGAAAGTTTGTCAGGAACTATTAAAGATTAAAGCCTCATATTTCCGCTCACATTTATCTTCATGTCACTGATCAGATTACACATTATTAGAACAGCAGATCAAATAGTCTCTGATTACAACTGAGTTAAAATATGAAAATAATGGAAGCCGTCATGAAACTCCCATCTTTGAGCTCACATTAACAAAACAAATCCATAATGCAGAAATCACCTGGTGATATTTTTCAGAACTATGTGGAGTTCAAATCAAAGCAGTATTTCTACATTAAATACTTGATTATAGATTTTTAAGGTTTTTTTTGCTGAACTTTAATAACAGGTTGAGCAGATATGACGAGTTCAATCCTAAAAACTTAATACAGCTGGACGGTCTGCTCAAAAGTTCTCCAGCTTCAGGACGGTTCTCCGAAATATAACTAAGATTATTTTCATTTTTGGACACCTGCTATCCCGATTGAATTAATCTACTGAAAGGAAGAGGCTCTCGGACGGCCACTGTAAACACGAATGTAGTCAGAATTTAACTTTCTAGAGTCCCGCAGAGTCCCGCAGAGTCCCGCAGAGTCCCGCAGAGTCCCGCAGAGTCCCCCAGAGTCCCCCAGAGTCCCCCAGAGTCCCCCAGAGTCCCGCAGAGTCCCCCAGAGTCCCCCAGAGTCCCCCAGAGTCCCCCAGAGTCCCCCAGAGTCCCCCAGAGTCCCCCAGAGTCCCCCAGAGTCCCCCAGAGTCCCGCAGAGTCCCGCAGAGTCCCGCAGAGTCCCGCAGAGTCCCGCAGAGTCCCGCAGAGTCCCGCAGAGTCCCGCAGAGTCCCGCAGAGTCCCGCAGAGTCCCGCAGAGTCCCGCAGAGTCCCGCAGAGTCCCGCTTTGGTCTGGGGTTAGGGTTAGGACCAAGTTTATTTCCCATGAATCACAGAGCAGGAGAGAATCCATTTCACTGTTAATCAGGCTCCACTCCGCTCTGAATGAGAACACATGTTCCACTGAAATGAGGTTTAGGAGCCCATCAGATTTCTGCTGAACAAGTGGAGGCTCCTACTAGAAGACTCCACCAGCAGATCTGTGTTTCTGATGTCCTCCTAATGATCGACTGCAGGGAAATGAAGCTAAACTTGAGCAGATTTCTCCTCCAGATGTTTGGGTCAGGGTTTGTGTGTCCAGAGAGGCTCAGAAAACAGAAACATGTCGTATTTTTTAAAAACACCTCATCTATCAGCGTGTTTCTGTGGAATAACTTCTCATGCCTGGTCTGTCCGTTACCAACATTAAACAAATAACTTTTTAATTTTCTGATCAAGTACTTCAGAGTTTTCTGAATGTTTTCTGTCACATTATTGCAGCTCCATGTGGTTCACATCTCTACTTCATTCTGTTTTTATTAGTGTTTAGTTCATGTGAGCTCAGATGGAGTTTATAGAAGATTATTATTAGTAATAATAATTCTCACCTATAATCACACACAGCTTTATAAATATTCAGATTTTATACTTTAAAATTTTCAGGCAGTTCAAAGATGATGAAAGATCTGAGATGGAAAGACCCATCCATCCACCCATCCCATAATAATCATCCTAAAGCTTGTGGTTCAGATCATGTTTGGACTGAGATCTTTTCTCACTCAGTTCACTTTCTATTCTATCTAATATGTTGTCATTTCTTTGGTTTAGTATCTCATCCCGTCTCTGCTGTCTCCAGGTCTTTGCTTCCGTCTGTGCTGCTGCTATCCTCAGGAGACACCTAATGGTGTGGAAGGTTTTCGCACCCAAGTAAGTCTTAATGGATTTCCAGCTCACACCAGTTCCCTGACAGTAAAGGCTTTTGAGGATATGGACGTCGGATAACTTCCAACCATTGACTCTGTTCTGATTGTTGAGTAAATGCACATTAGTGATGATAACATTCAGTGCTTTTCTGCTCTGAGAGGCTCAGACTTACATGTAGAATTCTAGATTTTATTTCAGTCATGTTTTCTGTGCTGATAATTCATTTGCAAACTAAAACAAATGGTTTGTTTCATAACAGTTTAAATTGTAAAATGGTGTTTTGGAGCTGAATGTTCTGCTTGTGGTGTGGGTGGATTCTGAATGTTTTCTGTAGCTGCTGTTGGCACTCAGCTGACTGAGGATGATGAAATTCTGGTTCCAGTGAAAGGAGTGATGTTAGATGGAGGTTGAACTTGTTTGGAATTGTTCAAACATCCACATCTCCTTTGCTTTATCCATCCAGGTTAATGTTTGAGGCCTCGGGGTTCCTGGTGAGCTGCGTTTTCCTGCTGATCGGGGTCTCCTTGGTGCTGAGAGTGGACCTGGCCGTGGGCCGCTGGTTTCAGAGACTCATCCCAGAATCCTCCAGGTAGCGACGGCTGCTTTTCCATCCCAGTCCAGCAGAGCTCACTGTGCCACAGAGGAAGCAGACATGGTGGGAACTGGAACACAAAGAAAGTGGTGATGTGGATCCCACCAACATGCGAGGCTGCCTCTGACCCTGAGGGCCACGCTGGGACTTCAGGACGTCTGAACGTACGGAGTTCTGCTAATGTTTTTAATTAAAACCCTCATAGATCACTGGGATTAGAGAGAAAACAGCTGATTCTGAATGTTTTCTACACTGATGGATGAAGCAGTCAGGCTAGCAGGAGATTCATAGAGTCTATAAGCTTCATTAAACACACAGTTTACAGTCTGCTGGCCTGTTCCAGCGGGATAAAACCTCAGCATTTAAATAAATCTGGCCTTTAATGTTTTCTACCAGAGGCTGTGGGACGTTGATCATGTCTTCTTTCTAATGCAGGACTTTAAAACTCGGAGTTTATCTGGCAACTGAATCGACTGTAATGTGATGGAAGCAGCTGTGAAATACAGAAATCTGACCTTTAACTTTCCACGTTAATGAAAAAATGAACGTTTGGTGTCTTATTGTTGTTCTGGATCTGTCGATCTGGATCTGTCGATCTGGATCAGTTGATCTGGATCAGTTGATCTGGATCAGTTGATCTGGATCAGTTGATCTGGATCTGTTGATCTGGATCTGTTGTTCTGGATCTGTCGATCTGGATCAGTTGATCTGGATCAGTTGATCTGGATCAGTTGATCTGGATCTGTTGATCTGGATCAGTTGATCTGGATCTGTTGATCTGGATCTGTTGATCTGAAGCGTTGGGAGCTTCCTGATGATCATCTTCAGCAGGTCATCTTCATCTACTGAATCCATCGGAGTGCTTTAGAGCGTCTTCGTGTGTCTGCTGAAGGAACTGTTGGTTTTTTGTATGTTTTTTTTTTTATGTGCTGAAATTACCTCTAAGTCTGGTTACTGCCAATTCATAACACTGTGTCATTATTAATGTTCTTTTATTTTCTAACGCATGTTTCTAATTAGCATTAAATCACCAATGTTTTCTAATTAGACTTCTACACCCAGAACAGGTGCCTAGCTTTAACCAATGCCTTTTTCTGTCATTAAGTTAACGGGATCATTAAATCCTCCATAAACGATTTATTTAAGATCAGTTGTTCTGCAGCTGAAGCTAACCAGCTAATGCCTGATATTGAAGTGACGCTAAAACGCTACGGCAGTGAATGTTTGGGCCGTAAAGAGCGACGGCTGCTGCTCCGTCAGCCCGACTGAATGAGGACGTTTGTTTTTCTGTTTTCAAAGTGTTTAATATATGGGTAACTGGTTCATTAAAATGGTTTTACATTCTGTGACAAATAGAATAAAACTTTTCTACTCGACGTCTTGGCCTGAAAATACTTCAAATATCCACATTGGCCTGTGTTTATTTGTGATTATTATTTTTGATTTGTTTGTGATTCTGTATCCGGATTATTTATTGTTGCAGTGGAGAGCGTTTATATGGAGCATAAAAGCAGCATTGAATGTTTTCTTCTTTCACGAGGCTCTGATGGAGGAGATGTTGACTTTTTACTGCCCATCAGTGCAGCTGCTTCATTCATTATTCACCACTGCTTTCCACATTTCCACTTCCCATAACTCTTGAGCTGTTGAAAGTCTCACTTTTTTCTTCCTTATGAAGTTTCCTGTTGTCCATCAGCTGGTCTATAAAAGGAAAACATAATAAAACTGAAACTACTTCTGTAAAAGACAATACAGGAAATTAGATCAGCTCAAATCTTTTCCACTTCCTTTAAATTTATGTTTTTAGTCAGTTTAACTTAAAAATGTCTGCTTTATATTGTCAGACCACTTTAGAACTTAAAAACAAGTTCTTAAAGTGTAAAATGATGATGATGAGTTCACTGAATAAATTAAGTTTAGAAGAAATGAAACTGAACAAACAGACTACCCAGGATGCATTGCTGGAGGCTTAAAATTCCAGAGTCGAATTTTTTCTCGACAAATCAGACCTAGTAAAACTTGATTGTGTTTTTAAGTACAATCTAAATCAAGTTATGGTTGTTTATTTCCGTAATGAACAAATTAGATAAAACAGAACTTGTAATTTACCTCCTGTACATCTAAGCAGCTTTATGGTTTTAAAAATGTCTTTCAGAGTGAAGTTCTCAACGTAAAATGAAGCAGAAACTCTTTAAACTTAGAAAATATAAAAGAAAAGAAGACTAATTGATTCAATATCTGCAGTTTGCTGAACTTATTTTCTGAAGTTCAGCTGATTTTACTCACTAGTTTTACACTTTCACCACTCATAAGATGATCTGGAATTAATTAACAAAGGTGCAGTGATTGCTCATTTTAAGGTATTATAAACCTTATGTCTGTGATTAACTTAAAATAATTTATAGTGAAGATATTCTGGAGTTACAATCCCATATTTCAACAGATTACACTTCATCTACCCAGAGGTCAGTATCGATCCACTCAGATCCACATTTAGTTTCATCTAGATTCAAAAACATACAAGACAAACTATTGTAATCACATTTTCCAGATGTTTTTAGGTAAAAACCACTAAATGCTCATCATAAATTCATTCCTCATTGGTCAGTTCTTCTTTTTTTTTTTTTTACACTGGTTCTGGTTGAATCTCCTCATATTAGATTCTCTTATAAAGTGCAGCTGAGAGGGAATGAAGCCATTTATGACTTCATTAAACTGCATGAGTGAGTCAGGAATTACTTCAGCGGTAAGCAGACCTCTGGCTCAGCTTATGTAGCCGACAGCAACGGAAAAAGAAACTGAAAAGAAATATTTAAATGAAAACAAGGTCAGAACCCAGCTATGATACACTACAGATACTGGATGGATATTTTCTGAACATCTTCCTCCCTGCAGCTGGAAACTTGTGGAACGATTTTCCTTCTGAGATCTCGTCATCAGTGGGAACCTGCTGGGGTCAGAGAGTCAGCTTTCTGCAGGATGGACGGACGGACGTTAGTGGGGAAACTTTGAATGAGTGTTTGCTGATAAACTGAAGTCTCCTTTTATTTACTCTATTAAACTTTATGAATTTACCACACCAGTATTTAAATAAGCCTGTTGTCAGGCCTGGCAGGTATAATGTGTGCTGGAAGTTTAAACCAGAGCATCAATCAGATACTAGAATGTGAAAAGTAGCTGTGATTGTGGCCACAGCTTTATTTATTAGGCTGTTCTTCAGTTATGATGCTGGCAGCGACACGTTCATTTATACTGAGCACAACACACACTGCATGTGCTGCAGTGTGTGTTGTGTTACGGTGTGTGTGTGCTGCAGTGTGTGTTGTGTTTCAGTGGGTGTGTGCTGCAGTGTGTGTTGTGTTATGGTGGGTGTGTGTTGCAGTGTGTGTTGTGTTACGGTGTGTGTGTGCTGCAGTGTGTGTTGTGTTACGGTGGGTGTGTTTCAGTGTGTGTTGTGTTACGGTGGGTGTGTTGCAGTGTGTGTTGTGTTATGGTGGGTGTGTTGCAGTGTGTGTTGTGTTATGGTGGGTGTGTTGCAGTGTGTGTTGTGTTTCGGTGTGTGTGCTGCAGTGTGTGTTGTGTTGCGGTGGGTGTGTTGCAGTGTGTGTTGTGTTTCGGTGTGTGTGCTGCAGTGTGTGTTGTGTTTCGGTGTGTGTGCTGCAGTGTGTGTTGTGTTTCGGTGGGTGTGCTGCAGTGTGTGTTGTGTTTCGGTGTGTGTGCTGCAGTGTGTGTTGTGTTTCGGTGTGTGTGTTGCAGTGTGTGTTGTGTTTCGGTGTGTGTGCTGCAGTGTGTGTTGTGTTTCGGTGTGTGTGCTGCAGTGTGTGTTGTGTTTCGGTGGGTGTGTTGCAGTGTGTGTTGTGTTGCGGTGGGTGTGTTGCAGTGTGTGTTGTGTTACGGTGGGTGTGTGTTTCAGTGTGTGTTGTGTTTCGGTGGGTGTGTTGCAGTGTGTGTTGTGTTACGGTGGGTGTGCTGCAGTGTGTGTTGTGTTACGGTGTGTGTGCTGCAGTGTGTGTTGTGTTGCGGTGGGTGTGTTGCAGTGTGTGTTGTGTTACGGTGGGTGTGTGTTTCAGTGTGTGTTGTGTTTCGATGGGTGTGTGTTTCAGTGTGTGTTGTGTTTCGGTGGGTGTGTGTTGCAGTGTGTGTTGTGTTACGGTGGGTGTGTGTTTCAGTGTGTGTTGTGTTACGGTGGGTGTGCTGCAGTGTGTGTTGTGTTACGGTGGGTGTGTGTTGCAGTGTGTGTTGTGTTTCGGTGGGTGTGTGTTTCAGTGTGTGTTGTGTTACGGTGGGTGTGCTGCAGTGTGTGTTGTGTTACGGTGGGTGTGTGTTGCAGTGTGTGTTGTGTTACGGTGGGTGTGTGTTGCAGTGTGTGTTGTGTTACGGTGGGTGTGTGCTGCAGTGTGTGTTGTGTTACGGTGGGTGTGTGCTGCAGTGTGTGTTGTGTTTCGGTGGGTGTGTGTTTCAGTGTGTGTTGTGTTTCGGTGGGTGTGTGTTTCAGTGTGTGTTGTGTTACGGTGGGTGTGTGCTGCAGTGTGTGTTGTGTTTCGGTGGGTGTGTTGCAGTGTGTGTTGTGTTATGGTGGGTGTGTGCTGCAGTGTGTGTTGTGTTTCGGTGGGTGTGTTGCAGTGTGTGTTGTGTTATGGTGGGTGTGTTGCAGTGTGTGTTGTGTTATGGTGGGTGTGTTGCAGTGTGTGTTGTGTTATGGTGGGTGTGTTGCAGTGTGTGTTGTGTTATGGTGGGTGTGTGTTGCAGTGTGTGTTGTGTTACGGTGGGTGTGTGCTGCAGTGTGTGTTGTGTTATGGTGGGTGTGTGCTGCAGTGTGTGTTGTGTTACGGTGGGTGTGTGCTGCAGTGTGTGTTGTGTTACGGTGGGTGTGTTGCAGTGTGTGTTGTGTTATGGTGGGTGTGTGTTGCAGTGTGTGTTGTGTTACGGTGGGTGTGTGCTGCAGTGTGTGTTGTGTTATGGTGGGTGTGTGCTGCAGTGTGTGTTGTGTTACGGTGGGTGTGTGCTGCAGTGTGTGTTGTGTTACGGTGGGTGTGTGCTGCAGTGTGTGTTGTGTTATGGTGGGTGTGTGTTGCAGTGTGTGTTTGTGTTATGGTGGGTGTGTTGCAGTGTGTGTTGTGTTTCGGTGGGTGTGTTGCAGTGTGTGTTGTGTTTCGGTGGGTGTGTTGCAGTGTGTGTTGTGTTACGGTGGGTGTGTGCTGCAGTGTGTGTTGTGTTACGGTGGGTGTGTGCTGCAGTGTGTGTTGTGTTACGGTGGGTGTGTGTTGCAGTGTGTGTTGTGTTACGGTGGGTGTGCTGCAGTGTGTGTTGTGTTTCGGTGGGTGTGCTGCAGTGTGTGTTGTGTTATGGTGGGTGTGCTGCAGTGTGTGTTGTGTTGCGGTGGGTGTGTGCTGCAGTGTGTGTTGTGTTACGGTGGGTGTGTGCTGCAGTGTGTGTTGTGTTATGGTGGGTGTGTGCTGCAGTGTGTGTTGTGTTTCGGTGGGTGTGTGCTGCAGTGTGTGTTGTGTTACGGTGGGTGTGTGCTGCAGTGTGTGTTGTGTTATGGTGGGTGTGTTGCAGTGTGTGTTGTGTTTCGGTGGGTGTGTTGCAGTGTGTGTTGTGTTTCGGTGGGTGTGTTGCAGTGTGTGTTGTGTTACGGTGGGTGTGTGCTGCAGTGTGTGTTGTGTTACGGTGGGTGTGTGTTGCAGTGTGTGTTGTGTTTCGGTGGGTGTGCTGCAGTGTGTGTTGTGTTGCGGTGGGTGTGTGCTGCAGTGTGTGTTGTGTTACGGTGGGTGTGTGCTGCAGTGTGTGTTGTGTTACGGTGGGTGTGTGCTGCAGTGTGTGTTGTGTTACGGTGTGTGTGCTGCAGTGTGTGTTGTGTTTCGGTGGGTGTGTGCTGCAGTGTGTGTTGTGTTACGGTGGGTGTGTGCTGCAGTGTGTGTTGTGTTACGGTGGGTGTGTGCTGCAGTGTGTGTTGTGTTTCGGTGGGTGTGTGCTGCAGTGTGTGTTGTGTTACGGTGTGTGTGTGCTGCAGTGTGTGTTGTGTTATGGTGTGTGTGTGTTGCAGTGTGTGTTGTGTTATGGTGGGTGTGTGTTGCAGTGTGTGTTGTGTTATGGTGGGTGTGTGTTGCAGTGTGTGTTGTGTTATGGTGGGTGTGTGTTGCAGTGTGTGTTGTGTTATGGTGGGTGTGTGCTGCAGTGTGTGTTGTGTTACGGTGGGTGTGTGCTGCAGTGTGTGTTGTGTTACGGTGTGTGTGTGTTGCAGTGTGTGTTGTGTTTCGGTGGGTGTGTTGCAGTGTGTGTTGTGTTTCGGTGGGTGTGTTGCAGTGTGTGTTGTGTTACGGTGGGTGTGTGTTTCAGTGTGTGTTGTGTTTCGGTGGGTGTGTGTTTCAGTGTGTGTTGTGTTTCGGTGGGTGTGTTGAAGTGTGTGTTGTGTTACGGTGGGTGTGCTGCAGTGTGTGTTGTGTTACGGTGTGTGTGTGCTGCAGTGTGTGTTGTGTTATGGTGTGTGTGTGTTGCAGTGTGTGTTGTGTTTCGGTGGGTGTGTTGCAGTGTGTGTTGTGTTATGGTGGGTGTGTTGCAGTGTGTGTTGTGTTATGGTGGGTGTGTGTTGCAGTGTGTGTTGTGTTACGGTGGGTGTGTGCTGCAGTGTGTGTTGTGTTTCGGTGGGTGTGTTGCAGTGTGTGTTGTGTTATGGTGGGTGTGTGTTGCAGTGTGTGTTGTGTTTCGGTGGGTGTGTGCTGCAGTGTGTGTTGTGTTATGGTGTGTGTGTGTTGCAGTGTGTGTTGTGTTTCGGTGGGTGTGTTGCAGTGTGTGTTGTGTTATGGTGGGTGTGTTGCAGTGTGTGTTGTGTTATGGTGGGTGTGTTGCAGTGTGTGTTGTGTTATGGTGGGTGTGTGCTGCAGTGTGTGTTGTGTTACGGTGTGTGTGTGCTGCAGTGTGTGTTGTGTTATGGTGTGTGTGTGTTGCAGTGTGTGTTGTGTTTCGGTGGGTGTGTTGCAGTGTGTGTTGTGTTATGGTGGGTGTGTTGCAGTGTGTGTTGTGTTATGGTGGGTGTGTTGCAGTGTGTGTTGTGTTATGGTGGGTGTGTTGCAGTGTGTGTTGTGTTATGGTGGGTGTGTGTTGCAGTGTGTGTTGTGTTATGGTGGGTGTGTTGCAGTGTGTGTTGTGTTATGGTGGGTGTGTTGCAGTGTGTGTTGTGTTACGGTGGGTGTGTGTTGCAGTGTGTGTTGTGTTATGGTGGGTGTGTGTTGCAGTGTGTGTTGTGTTATGGTGGGTGTGTTGCAGTGTGTGTTGTGTTATGGTGGGTGTGTTGCAGTGTGTGTTGTGTTATGGTGGGTGTGTTGCAGTGTGTGTTGTGTTTCGGTGGGTGTGTTGCAGTGTGTGTTGTGTTATGGTGGGTGTGTTGCAGTGTGTGTTGTGTTATGGTGGGTGTGTGTTGCAGTGTGTGTTGTGTTACGGTGGGTGTGTGCTGCAGTGTGTGTTGTGTTTCGGTGGGTGTGTTGCAGTGTGTGTTGTGTTATGGTGGGTGTGTGCTGCAGTGTGTGTTGTGTTAAGGTGGGTGTGTGCTGCAGTGTGTGTTGTGTTATGGTGGGTGTGTTGCAGTGTGTGTTGTGTTACGGTGGGTGTGCTGCAGTGTGTGTTGTGTTACGGTGGGTGTGTGCTGCAGTGTGTGTTGTGTTACGGTGGGTGTGTGCTGCAGTGTGTGTTGTGTTACGGTGGGTGTGTGCTGCAGTGTGTGTTGTGTTACGGTGGGTGTGTGCTGCAGTGTGTGTTGTGTTATGGTGGGTGTGTGCTGCAGTGTGTGTTGTGTTACGGTGGGTGTGTGCTGCAGTGTGTGTTGTGTTACGGTGGGTGTGTGCTGCAGTGTGTGTTGTGTTATGGTGGGTGTGCTGCAGTGTGTGTTGTGTTGCGGTGGGTGTGTGCTGCAGTGTGTGTTGTGTTACGGTGGGTGTGTGCTGCAGTGTGTGTTGTGTTACGGTGGGTGTGTGCTGCAGTGTGTGTTGTGTTATGGTGGGTGTGTTGCAGTGTGTGTTGTGTTACGGTGGGTGTGTTGCAGTGTGTGTTGTGTTTCGGTGGGTGTGTTGCAGTGTGTGTTGTGTTACGGTGGGTGTGTGCTGCAGTGTGTGTTGTGTTATGTGTCATCAACATGTCTTTTAGATCCTATCCCAACTAGACTCTTCAAGGAGATTTTACCTTTAATTAATTCTTCAATGTTAGATCTGATTAATCTCTCTCTAGTAACAGGCTATGTACCACAGGCTTTTAAGGTTGCTGTCATCAAACCTTTGCTTAAAAAGCCCACTTTAGATCCAGATGTGTTAGCTAACTATAGACCGATATCCAACCTACCATTTCTCTCTAAAATTCTGGAAAGAACAGTTGCAAATCAATTGTGTGAACACCTACAAAGGAATAATTTGTTTGAAATGTTTCAGTCAGGCTTCAGAGTGCATCATAGCACAGAAACAGCTCTAGTGAAAGTTACTAATGACCTTCTCATAGCATCAGATAATGGACTAGTCTCTATACTTGTTTTGTTAGATCTTAGTGCAGCGTTTGACACAATCGACCACAAAATTTTATTACAGCGTCTAGAATATTCAATTGGCATTAAAGGGACAGCACTGGATTGGTTTAAATCCTACTTATCAGATAGGTTCCAGTTTGTGCATGTCAACAATAACTCTTCTGAGCAGACTAAAGTTAATCACGGAGTTCCTCAGGGTTCTGTCTTAGGACCGATACTTTTCACATTATACATGCTTCCTTTAGGCAATATTATTAGGAAGCATTGTATTAACTTCCATTGTTATGCAGATGACACACAATTGTATTTATCTATGAAGCCAGATGAAACTGATCAGTTAGCTAGACTGCAAGATTGTCTTAAGGACATTAAAACCTGGATGACTTTTAACTTCCTACTGCTAAATTCAGACAAAACTGAAGTCATTGTATTTGGCCCCAAACATCTTAGAAACTCGCTTTCAAAGCAAATAGTTACTCTGGATGGCATCACATTGGCCTCCAGTACTACTGTGAGGAATCTTGGAGTTATTTTTGACCAGGACATGTCCTTTAACTCACACATAAAGCAAGTCTGTAGGACTTCCTTTTTTCACCTGCGTAATATTGTAAAAATCAGGAACATTCTGTCTCAGAGTGATGCAGAAAAATTAGTTCATGCTTTTGTTACTTCCAGGCTTGACTATTGCAATTCCTTATTATCGGGTTGTCCAAATAGCTCTCTCAAACATCTACAGTTGATCCAAAACGCTGCTGCGAGAGTACTGACAGGAGTTAGCAAAAGAGATCATATTTCCCCTATACTTGCTTCTCTTCACTGGCTTCCTGTTAAATCCAGAATAGAATTTAAAATCCTTCTTCTGACATATAAAGCTCTTAATAACCAATCTCCATCATATCTTAAAGATCTGATAGTACCTTATTATCCTAGTAGAACTCTTCGCTCTCAAACTGCAGGCTTACTTGTTGTTCCTAGAATTTCTAAAAGTAGAATGGGAGGCAGAGCCTTCAGTTATCAGCTCCTCTCCTGTGGAACCTGCTCCCAGTTTGGGTTCTGGAGGCAGACACCCTCTCTATTTTTAAGACCAGGCTTAAAACGTTCCTTTTGACAAATCTTATAGTTGGGGCTGACTGGGTGACCCACAGAGGTTTGGCTTGTGTCTTCATTGTACAGCTGACTCCTTCTTGGACGTCCCTTCGTTCTGCCCCTAGTCATGCTGCTATAGGCCTAGGCTGCTGGGGGACTTTTCTTGACGCACTGAGCCCTTCTCTATCTACCTTTACATTTAATATGTATACCGTTATTGCAGTACATTCACTCTGTTTCCCCCTGTGCTATTTCTCCGAGTGTCCCTGGTCCCAGAGCTGGATGCTTCAGATCTGTGGTTGATGTTCCACCAGCTGGTCCAGTCTCCACCATGTCCACTGTGGGATGCTGCTACTGACCTTCCACCAGCCCTCTGCTTCCAATTCCCTTTTTCCACGAGTCAACTCTGCATCGCCTTCAATATACTGTTATGCTAACTTACATACTGTTTGAATTTTACTGCTAGCTATATAAGGAGTATGTTTAATGTCAGAGCCGTACATCATAAGAGTAAACTATGAGTCAGTTTTCAATGTTAGCTTATACTTTGTCTGTGTCACATATCCTGTCATGCATGTATTCAAATGTGTGTTGTGTTTTCCTTGCTTTCTCACCCCTCCCTCTTCTCCCATCCCTCCCCCTTGCCCTCTTCTGTCCTTCTCAACCCGCCCGGCCAGCAGGCAGATGGGTCCCCCCTATTTAGAGCCGGGTTCTGCTCGAGGTTTCTTCCCTGTTAAAAGGGTGTTTTTCCTTGCCACTGTCGCCTTTGGGCTTGCTCTGGGGGTCAGGCATATGGGTTCTGTAAAGCGTCTTGAGACGATTTGACTGTAATTGACGCTATATAAATAAAATTGAATTGAATTGAATTGAATTGTTATGGTGGGTGTGTGCTGCAGTGTGTGTTGTGTTATGGTGGGTGTGTTGCAGTGTGTGTTGTGTTACGGTGGGTGTGCTGCAGTGTGTGTTGTGTTTCGGTGGGTGTGTGCTGCAGTGTGTGTTGTGTTACGGTGGGTGTGTGCTGCAGTGTGTGTTGTGTTACGGTGGGTGTGTGCTGCAGTGTGTGTTGTGTTACGGTGGGTGTGTGCTGCAGTTTGTGTTGTGTTATGGTGGGTGTGCTGCAGTGTGTGTTGTGTTGCGGTGGGTGTGTGCTGCAGTGTGTGTTGTGTTACGGTGGGTGTGAGCTGCAGTGTGTGTTGTGTTATGGTGGGTGTGCTGCAGTGTGTGTTGTGTTTCGGTGGTGTGTGCTGCAGTGTGTGTTGTGTTACGGTGGGTGTGTTGCAGTGTGTGTTGTGTTACGGTGGGTGTGTGTTTCAGTGTGTGTTGTGTTTCGGTGGGTGTGTTGCAGTGTGTGTTGTGTTACGGTGTGTGTGTGCTGCAGTGTGTGTTGTGTTATGGTGGGTGTGTTGCAGTGTGTGTTGTGTTATGGTGGGTGTGTGTTTCAGTGTGTGTTGTGTTTCGGTGGGTGTGTTGCAGTGTGTGTTGTGTTACGGTGGGTGTGTGTTGCAGTGTGTGTTGTGTTATGGTGGGTGTGTTGCAGTGTGTGTTGTGTTATGGTGGGTGTGTGTTGCAGTGTGTGTTGTGTTATGGTGTGTGTGTGTTGCAGTGTGTGTTGTGTTACGGTGGGTGTGTTGCAGTGTGTGTTGTGTTATGGTGGGTGTGTTGCAGTGTGTGTTGTGTTATGGTGGGTGTGTTGCAGTGTGTGTTGTGTTATGGTGGGTGTGTGTTGCAGTGTGTGTTGTGTTATGGTGTGTGTGTGTTGCAGTGTGTGTTGTGTTTCGGTGGGTGTGCTGCAGTGTGTGTTGTGTTTCGGTGGGTGTGTGCTGCAGTGTGTGTTGTGTTATGGTGGGTGTGTGCTGCAGTGTGTGTTGTGTTATGGTGGGTGTGTTGCAGTGTGTGTTGTGTTACGGTGGGTGTGCTGCAGTGTGTGTTGTGTTTCGGTGGGTGTGTGCTGCAGTGTGTGTTGTGTTACGGTGGGTGTGTGCTGCAGTGTGTGTTGTGTTATTGTGGGTGTGCTGCAGTGTGTGTTGTGTTGCGGTGGGTGTGTGCTGCAGTGTGTGTTGTGTTGCGGTGGGTGTGTGCTGGCAGTGTGTGTTGTGTTATGGTGGGTGTGCTGCAGTGTGTGTTGTGTTTCGGTGGGTGTGTGCTGCAGTGTGTGTTGTGTTACGGTGGGTGTGTGCTGCAGTGTGTGTTGTGTTATGGTGGGTGTGCTGCAGTGTGTGTTGTGTTTCGGTGGGTGTGTGCTGCAGTGTGTGTTGTGTTACGGTGGGTGTGCTGCAGTGTGTGTTGTGTTATGGTGGGTGTGTTGCAGTGTGTGTTGTGTTATGGTGGGTGTGTGTTTCAGTGTGTGTTGTGTTACGGTGGGTGTGCTGCAGTGTGTGTTGTGTTACGGTGTGTGTGTGCTGCAGTGTGTGTTGTGTTATGGTGGGTGTGTGTTGCAGTGTGTGTTGTGTTATGGTGGGTGTGTTGCAGTGTGTGTTGTGTTATGGTGGGTGTGTTGCAGTGTGTGTTGTGTTATGGTGGGTGTGTGTTGCAGTGTGTGTTGTGTTATGGTGTGTGTGTGTTGCAGTGTGTGTTGTGTTACGGTGGGTGTGTTGCAGTGTGTGTTGTGTTATGGTGGGTGTGTTGCAGTGTGTGTTGTGTTATGGTGGGTGTGTGTTGCAGTGTGTGTTGTGTTTCGGTGGGTGTGTTGCAGTGTGTGTTGTGTTATGGTGGGTGTGTTGCAGTGTGTGTTGTGTTATGGTGGGTGTGTGTTGCAGTGTGTGTTGTGTTATGGTGGGTGTGTTGCAGTGTGTGTTGTGTTATGGTGGGGTGTGTTGCAGTGTGTGTTGTGTTATGGTGGGTGTGTGTTGCAGTGTGTGTTGTGTTATGGTGTGTGTGTGTTGCAGTGTGTGTTGTGTTTCGGTGGGTGTGTTGCAGTGTGTGTTGTGTTATGGTGGGTGTGTGCTGCAGTGTGTGTTGTGTTTCGGTGGGTGTGCTGCAGTGTGTGTTGTGTTTCGGTGGGTGTGTTGCAGTGTGTGTTGTGTTATGGTGGGTGTGTGCTGCAGTGTGTGTTGTGTTATGGTGGGTGTGTGCTGCAGTGTGTGTTGTGTTATGGTGGGTGTGTTGCAGTGTGTGTTGTGTTACGGTGGGTGTGCTGCAGTGTGTGTTGTGTTTCGGTGGGTGTGTGCTGCAGTGTGTGTTGTGTTACGGTGGGTGTGTGCTGCAGTGTGTGTTGTGTTATGGTGGGTGTGCTGCAGTGTGTGTTGTGTTGCGGTGGGTGTGTGCTGCAGTGTGTGTTGTGTTGCGGTGGTGTGTGCTGCAGTGTGTGTTGTGTTATGGTGGGTGTGCTGCAGTGTGTGTTGTGTTTCGGTGGTGTGTGCTGCAGTGTGTGTTGTGTTACGGTGGGTGTGTGCTGCAGTGTGTGTTGTGTTACGGTGGGTGTGTGCTGCAGTGTGTGTTGTGTTACAGCGGGTGTCAGAGGCTCAGGTGCAGGAAATAGAGATCATAGACAGAAAAGCTTCAGAATGCTTTTATTTAAGTGCACAATATAATACAGATTACAACGGAAAACCAGAACTAAACTACAATAGGAAACTGGAATACTACGAAACCTGGAACTGACTGTACAGAACTACAAGAAATTTGAACACTATGAAAACCCAGAACTATCTCTACGGGTGAAGGCGGACTGAACCATATTCCCTCTAAGGCACGGGAAGACGAACTACACTAAAGAAAACTAAATGTAAACCCTGGTACGACCAGATGAGGAATAAACCAGAAAACTAAACTAAACAAAACCCTAAATCCAATAATGCAACAGCTAAAGATGTTAACCTATAAATTAACCTTAGCTGGAACAGACAACTAAAAAGGTAAATACAAACCAACAATGAAGAACATTAGATCATCGTTAGTAACTATTCTCTGGTTGTTCTTGGTATTTGGGACTTAACTGACTGGACAGGGGAACAGAGTTCATGATGTGGACAGACTAATCCTCCAGGTAGGAGACAACCCAGCAGGTGGAGAGGCAGGTGGGAGGGTTAGGTGAGCTGATAGGTGAACAGAGCTCCTGGTGTGGGAGGCTGGCAGCAGGTGCTTGCTTCTAAGAAGGGGAATGGAGAGCTGATTGGCTGAAGCATTAACCCAGGGAATCCAACAGGTGAGGTTCTCTCTAACGGAACGGAGCAGCAGTAGATCCAGGAGGCACAGGTAGAAGACAGAACTAAACAGAAACACAGGATTATTGGGAGTTAAAAAACAAACCAGCAAGGACTGAAGAGTGAAGGTTCACAGTCCCACATCGAGTGAACAGTGGCGTCTGGTTTTATAGAAAGGTAAGTGGAGATGATGATCAGGAACACCAGCCCATGCTCTGCCTCTGCTGATTGGTAAACACCTGCACCTGCTGCTCAGCCTCCACACCTAAGAGAAGGAAAAAGCCTGGACCGTCACTGATCATAGCTGGAGGCTGTGATCATAACACTTTCTTTTTCTTTCTTTCTTTCTTTCTTTCTTTCTTTCTTTCTTTCTTTCTTTCTTTCTGTATTTTTAGAATTGTAATTAACTAATCATGAAACATCCTCTGTAGCTGAGCAAATTTTAAAAATTAACCTTTGTTATTCTCCTCCACAAGTCTAGTAAACTAAATTCCACTTAGAAATAATGAAATAACAGTGGTGGCACAACGGTTAAGTCTCTGGACTACTAATCAGAAGGTCATTGGTTCAAACCCCAATGCGGCCACTGTTGGGCCCATGAGCAAGGCCCCCTGTTCCAGGGGCGCTGTACCACAGCTGACCCTGCGCTCTGACCCCCCCCCCCCTTTGGAATTTCCCCTCGTGGGATAAATAAGGGATTTTAAAAAAGAAGAAATAATATGATTAGTTAATGGTTGTTTCTGGTGCTATACCAATTGAAACCAGAAGATAGCAGTAGTGGCACATGAGAATGACTGACTTCCCAAAACAGCTCAGTTCAAACGGAAGCTGTGTAGAAGTCGTTAGAGAGAAGCCATTCCTTGAAAAGGTGTCCTTTCTGTGGTTACAGAATAAAGCCATCCTGTTACACAAATGCCCGCATGCCTTTATCTTCATGTGTGTAACAGTAGCATTAGAAATAATACGAGTAACATTAGATATCATATGACTAGCATTAGAAATAATACGACTGACATTACAAATAATACGACTTTTCTGGCTCCATGAGAGCCACTTATATTTCTTTTTGTGTGTTAAGATCTGTTCAGAGGGACTTTATTTGTTTGTTGTGATGGTTTGACACTGTCCGGTTTATTTTGGTGTGACACCAGAAGTGATGTTGCAGACCACTTCCTGTCTAACGGCAACAGACAGCGGCTAAGCCAGCACAGCCTGTAAGTTACTGGAATGATATGTTCTGCAAGTGTAAGCTTAGTACTAACTGCTAGGAGTTGTATAAGATGTTTCATGCCAGTAATTTATCCAAAATAATACGTTTTACGAGATGTTAGCATAGCTAACGCTAATTAGATATCATACGACTAACATTAGATATCATACGACTAACATGACAAATAATACGACTAACATTAGAAATAATACGACTAGCATTAGAAATAATACGGCTAACATTAGAAATAATACAGCTAACATTAGAAATAATACGGCTAGCATTAGAAATAATACAGCTAACATTAGAAATAATACGGCTAGCATTAGAAATAATACGGCTAACATTAGAAATAATACAGCTAACATTAGAAATAATACGGCTAGCATTAGAAATAATACGACTAACATTAGAAATAATACAGCTAACATTAGAAATAATACGGCTAACATTAGAAATAATACAGCTAACATTAGAAATAATACGGCTAGCATTAGAAATAATACGGCTAACATTAGAAATAATACAGCTAACATTAGAAATAATACGACTAGCATTAGAAATAATACGATTAAAATTAGAAATAATATGACTAGCATTAGAAATAAAACGACTAACGTTAGAAATACGACTAGCATTACAAATAATATGACTAACATTAGAAATAATACGGCTAGCATTAGAAATAATACGGCTAGCATTAGAAATAATACGACTAACATTAGAAATAATACGACGAGCATTAGAAATAATACGACTAACATTAGATATCATACGACTAACATTAGATATCATACGACTAACATGACAAATAATACGACTAACATTAGAAATAATACGACTAACGTTAGAAATACGACTAGCATTAGAAGTAATACGACGAGCATTAGAACTAATACGACTAGCATTAGAAATAATACGACTAGCATTAGAAATAATACGGCTAACATTAGAAATAATACGGCTAGCATTAGAAATAATACGATTAAAATTAGAAATAATATGACTAGCATTAGAAATAAAACGACTAACGTTAGAAATACGACTAGCATTACAAATAATATGACTAACATTAGAAATAATACGGCTAGCATTAGAAATAATACGATTAAAATTAGAAATAATATGACTAGCATTAGAAATAAAACGACTAACGTTAGAAATACGACTAGCATTACAAATAATATGACTAACATTAGAAATAATACAGCTAGCATTAGAAATAATACGGCTAGCATTAGAAATAATACGGCTAGCATTAGAAATAAAACGACTAACGTTAGAAATACGACTAGCATTACAAATAATATGACTAACATTAGAAATAATACGGCTAGCATTAGAAATAATACGGCTAGCATTAGAAATAATACGGCTAGCATTAGAAATAATACGACTAACATTAGAAATAATACGATGAGCATTAGAAATAATACGACTAACATTAGATATCATACGACTAACATTAGATATCATACGACTAACATGACAAATAATACGACTAGCATTAGAAATAATACGAGCATTAGAAATAATACGACGAGCATTAGAAATAATACAACTAACATTAGATATCATATGACTAACATTAGATATCATACGACTAACATGACAAATAATACGACTAACATTAGAAATAATACGACTAAAGTTAGAAATACGACAAGCATTAGAAGTAATACGACGAGCATTAGAAATAATACGACTAGCATTAGAAATAATACGACTAACATGAGATATAATACGACTAGCATTAGAAATAATACGGCTAACATTAGAAATAATACGGCTAACATTAGAAATAATACGACTAGCATTCGAAATAATACGATTAAAATTAGAAATAATATGACTAGCATTAGAAATAAAACGACTAACGTTAGAAATACGACTAGCATTAGAAATAATATGACTAACATTAGAAATAATACGGCTAGCATTAGAAATAATATGACTATCATTAGAAATAATATGGCTAGCATTAGAAATAATACGGCTAGCATTAGAAATAATACGACTACCATTAGAAATAATACGGCTAGCATTAGAAATAATACGAGTAGCATTAGAAATAATACGGATAGCATTAGAAATAATATGGCTAACATTAGAAATAATACGACTAACATGAGATATAATACGACTAGCATTAGAAATAATACGATTAAAATTAGAAATAATATGACGAGCATTAGAAATAATACGACTAACGTTAGAAATACGACTAGCATTACAAATAATACGGCTAACATTAGAAATAATACGGCTAACATTAGAAATAATACGACTATCATTAGAAATAAAACGGCTAGCATTAGAAATAATACGGCTAACATTAGAAATAATACGACTATCATGAGATATAATACGACTAGCATTCGAAATAATACGATTAAAATTAGAAGTAATACGACTAGCATTAAAAATAATACGACTAACATTAGATATCGTACGACTAACATTAGATATCATACGACTAACATGACAAATAATACGACTAAAGTTAGAAATACGACTAAAGTTAGAAATACGACTTACGTTAGAAGTAATACGACGAGCATTAGAAATAATACGGCTAACATTAGAAATAATACGGCTAACATTAGAAATAATACGACTAACATGAGATATAATACGACTAGCATTCGAAATTATACGATTAAAATTAGAAATAATATGACTAGCATTAAAAATAATACGACTAGCATTAGATATAATACGCCGAGCATTCATAATAATACGATTAAAATTAGAAATAATATGACTAGCATTAGAAATAATACGACTAACATTAGAAATAACTCGACTAACATTAGAAATACGACTAGCATTAGAAATAATACAAATAACATTAGAAATAATACGACTAACGTTAGAAATATGACTAGCATTAGAAATGATATGACTAACATTAGATATAATACGACTAGCATTTGGAATGATACGACTAACATTAGATATCATACGACTAACATTAGATATAATACGACTAACATTAGCAATAATACGACTAGCATGAGAAATAATACGACTTGCATGAGAAATAATATGACTAACGTTAGAAATAATTCGACTAGCATTAGAAATAATACGACTATCATTAGAAATAATACGACTAACATGAGATATAATACGACTAGCATTCGAAATGATACGATTAAAATTAGATATAATACGACTAGCATTAGATATAATATGACTAACAGTAGATATAATACGCCTAGCATTCATAATAATACAATTAAAATTAGAAATAATACGACTAGCATGAGAAATAATACGACTAACATTAGAAATAATTCGACTAACGTTAGAAATACGACTAGCATTAGAAATAATACAAATAACATTAGAAATAATACGACTAACGTTAGAAATATGACTAGAATTAGAAATAATACGACTAACATTAGAAATAATATGACTAACGTTAGAAATATGATGAGCATTAGAAATAACATGACTAACGTTAGAAATATGACTAACCTAAATAATACGAGTCACATTAGGAATAATACAACTAGCATTAGAAATAATACAACTAGCATTAGAAATACGACTAACAGAAATAATATGACGAACATTAGAAATGATAGAGCGAACATTATAAATAATACGACAAACATTAGAAATAATATGACTAACATTAGAAATCATACAACTAGCATTAGAAATAATACGATTAACATTAGAAATCATACAAATAACATTTGAAATCATACAAATAACATTAGAAATAATATGTTTAACTTTAGAAATAATACAACTAGCATTAGATATAAAACTAACATTAGAAATAATGATGAAAATTACAAATATTAGGACTAACATTATAAATACTGACGAACTTTAGAAATATTACGACTAAAATTAGAAATGATACGACTAACATTAGAAATAATATGACTAACTTTAGAAATATTACAACTAACATCAGAAATAAAACTAACAAATAATATGACTAACATTAGAAATAATACGACTAGCATTACAAATAATACGATTAACATTAGAAATCATACAACTAACATTTGAAATAATATGATTAACATTTGAAATAATACGATGAACATTAGAAATATAACTGACATTAGAAACTAGAAAAGCACTCGGAGAGCGCATACCTCCGCCGTGTGTGTGTGTGTGTGTGTGTGTGTGTGTGCGTGTGTGCGTGTGTGCGTGTGTGCGTGTGTGCGTGTGTGCGTGCGTGCGTGCGCAGTGAGGACATTTTTACAAAGTGAGGACATTTTGGCCGGTCCTCACTTTGAAACAGCCATGTTTGAGGGTGAAGACTTGTTTTTAGAGAACAGGTATGAATTGAGGTTTGGTTAGGGTAAGGATTAAGTTTAGGCAATCAGTTGTGATAGTTAAGGTTAGGATAAGGCTCTAGGAAATGCATTACGCCTATGGATGTCCTCACTAAGATAGAAGTACAAACGTGTGTGTGTGTGTGTGTGTTAACAGCATAACTCAAAAAGTCATGGACGGATTTTCACCAAATTTTTACAGGATGTCCGGAAGAGCACACGTAAGAATCGATTAGATTTTGGAGGTGATCCGAATCACCATCTGGATCCAGGAATTTTTTGAAGGTCGAAGGACAATTGAGAGATGGCCGCCTGGCGGCCGCCGGCAGCCATCCCAGGCTAACCCTAACCCTTTTGAGTTATGCTGTAGACAGACAGACAGACACACACAGACAGACAAACAAACTCCGGTGATTACATAACCTCCTGGCGGAGGTAATAATACTGAAATTCTGAAAATCCTCCCAGCTCTTGTTAAAACTTTAATTATTTTCCAGACATGATGTTCTGGATCTTTCTGCGATGAATCCTTTGTGGGCACTCAGCAGTTCTATAACATGATACTGAAAAAAACATCATAAACTTGCTGTCATCGCTATGTTCAATGTTTACAACTGCAGCAGCTGCACATGTCAGGATACAGCGTGTGTGTGAGTGCATGTATGAATGTTTTCTCCATGTTTGTCGTGTGCAGCTCCTACAGTTGATAACACAGTGAACTCTGGACGTATTCCAGTCGGAGTTCATAACTCTGACTTCCACAGAACTGAAACCTGACAGCCAGAATAATGTTTTCTGCTGCAGGTTGGGACCTGATCAATCAGCTGGATCACAGCGACACAAACACAAAACCAACAAAGAAACACACTGAGGAGATATCACACATGATGTTTCTGCACATGGCTGCACTTCTTCCATCATTTCTGCAGGAAAACTTGGTGAGTCAAAGCCAAGGAGGGTTTCTTCACTAAACAGGATAGATAGATAGATAGATGGATGTGTTTATCCACTAAGGATACCAGACTGGGATCATTATACCATTACTGTGTTCCAACTTTGCAATCAAAGTTCTTAATATCAGTTAGAGAAAGTTCAGTCTTTACATCATAAAACAACCTTGTGGGAGTAAATGTGTTGTTTTAACAGCGAGCCTCCCTTTGAAAAAGCCTTTTTTCACAGTCAACTTCAGTCCCGTTTGTCTTTATTGTCTGATATCCCACACAGCGTTCATTAGCTTCCAGACAAACACAGAAGTAGAGGAGGAAACCAGAGAAAATGATCAGGGCTGAAGATATAATGAACATATCCTCATAGTATCTAAAGCTTCTATACTGTTCTTATGAGGAATATCCAGTGAAAGAACTTTGGTGAAATGTGCTGATGAAGTTTGTGCAGTAAATAAGTCAATGATAATAAATGGAGCTGCTCCTTTATCTGCTAAAAGATTAACACAAAGGAATATAACGGAAGTTCAGTTAAAGCCGCGCTAATATTTCAAATTAACAGTGGACCAGATGAGATGTTGAAGGTGTCTGTGGAAGTGGCAGACTAAGAGAATAATCCTCCAGTCCTTTGGTTCTGGTTCCTACAGAGACTACATAGGCCGTTCAGCATCTTTAGCTGATTGTTTGGTACTTCAGTGTCTTGATTCATTCTCATCACTTTGATCAGTTTGGTTTCAGCAGCAGGAAGGTGTTTTCAGGAAAAAGCTCTGATAAACTTCCTGTTTTCTACAGAACTAAAGGGATGAACTATGAGAGATAGCTTTCCTTTTACCTGCTCGGTCACCATGGTAACTCATGCTGCACAGTTAGCCTGTTCTGAAATAGGTTTTATTCAGAGTTTTGGTATTCTGGGCTGTAAAAAGCGTCATCCTTTCACCACTTCTTTTCCTGACAGTCGGTAAAATGTGCAGACCTGCTGAGCCACGTTAATAACTTCACAGTTCCAATAAATGAACTTTATGCATCGTGTAGCAACAGAAACCTGCAAAAAATTCAGCTGGTCATGTAGAAAATGCATAAACATGTTTTAATACTTGGTCCTGATTGGTCAGTTTTACAGCGACAGGGCTGCAGCTGGTCGGACACAGACCAGACGACTGATCAGTCTGTTGGTATTTATTACAGAGAATATTCAACCAATAATATTATTTCACTTTGTTTAGGACAAAAACTAAATGTATTTTTCAGTATCCAACATTATGGGATGGTGTTAGGTCTGAATTAGAGTCACTGAAAGGGGAAATGAATGTTAACAGTTTTCTACCAGCATTACTCTCTTACTTTCACCAGAATTCATTTTTTTAATCCATCATAGCCCTCCATAACAAACTGTCCTTCTGAGTGAAACACAGTCGGTCGATTTAGTGCAGAAAATGAGTCAAATAAGACATCAAATACCATTTTATAGGAGAACGCAGGGATCCTGACTCACCAAAAACAATGTCATTATATTTGCATTATCGCTCTTTGGAGTTTTAGGTTTTCATCTGACACAAAGAAAGCCTGGATTTGTCAAACTGCTTCTGATAAATTCTCCTAAGAGTCTTAGGAAGCTACAGAGACCAGGAATAGAGCTTGAATTAGAGAAAATAGTGGATCTACATTCATCAAATATGGATTCTGGACCTGTAGTTTAGATTTTAGATTAAATTTATGTTTCCAGCTTGGTCTGCTGCCTCCAAGTGGACAAAAAAAATCTAACACCACCACAAGATAATGCAGCTTTAAGTATGCTTTGCTGGTGCTTCCATAGATTCCAGTAGGAAGTGAAAGCTGGAGGACCGAGGCTGAACTTGGGATCCAGTGTGAATATGATGTTACAGATGGGCAGAAAGACGATAAACTGACATAAAACCCGTGATCCAGATTGAGTATTTGACACACAAGGCCTGCTGCTGCCTGAAAACAAACAACAAGAGGCATTGAAGCATCAGAGGAAACGTCACTGACAGCCTTCAGCTTTCTGGCAAAGGGGTTTGACATGTTTCTACCTCTCCAGTCACTCATTCTGCTGTTTTAGTTTTCTACTATAAGTCTGTATCTCTGTATCAGTACAGTATGTTTGTCATGCACTGTGCACAGATCCACGTCTTCTTTTAAATTTATTGTCCCAGAAAAATGATATAATCCTGAAAATAGAGGAAAGAAAAGCAAAGCCAAAACATTTCAGACTGGGTGAGCGGCTGCGTTTCAGTCGATGCTTGTAGGCGTCTGAAGTGTGAAAGAAGTTTTGGCTGCGATAAGACAGAGATCACATCCATTATTTTATTTGTTTTTGTGGGACTATTAAAGAGGATTCATTGGTGCTTTTAAAAGCTGGTAAAGGTTTCTGTGCCTCTGAGAAACCTCATGTCCGTGGCCTACTTGTTAAAGGTCACCGAGCTGAAGAGAACAGTTGCTAAACAAGCTGAGATGATTTTCCTCCACCATCGGAGCTGTGAACAGGGAGTGGATCAGACACTGGAATTCCAGTGACCTGGTGGTTTTAGACTGGTTCCCTGGAGAACAAAAGGTGGAACACTGAGGCCCAGCAGCCCCAGCATGGATTCCCTCTATAATATACCAGCATGGTGCACGGACTGGGTTCACTGGAGACCAGATTAGATCAAACTGGGTTCCCTGGAGGTCAGATTAGGGTCAGAGATGTCATCTCAGAAAGTGACTACACCTCTTTGACACAATTTCTTCAGCAAACAAAAACTTTTTAGGCTTTTTTGAAAACAGTTTGAGTTTAAACTTTGCTAAAAGCTCATATCCAGCTGGTTTTCCTAGTTTTCTTTGCTCCTCGGCTGATATCACAGCACTTCCACCTTAAAACAGAAGCTAGCATTTGATGCCGCTGACTCAGAACACTCACAGGATCTGCCTGACTTCTCACATCTTAGATAGAAGTATTGAGCTGCTTGCTTGCTTCCCTCAGGGCGTACAGAAGCGACTAAATTTGGACGAGCTTTAAACTGGAATTACAGTAAGGCTGGCTGCGGTTTGATGGAGATAAATGGTCTTCTGTGCATTAAGTCGCCACTGATCTCTCAATCTGTTGTGTGTTGTGTTGTGTTAGGAATATTAGAGCTTAAAAAGCAATGCGAATAGCTTGAAATATCTGAAGAGATTTATGCTTTCTGCTGTTCTGTATTAGCTCAGGAGCCTACATGGTGTGATTCACAGGCAGAGAGTTAAAAGACATGGTCAAGAAACGAGGTCTGTGAAAGGGCAGCTAGTCAGAGCAAGTCCAAAAGAGCAGAAAAAAAGAGACAAAAACCACAAAAAAAGAGCAGGCGGAGGGGTGAAAATACATCAGAGATTGCCCAACAAGCGATAAAAAGAGCTGCAGCTGTGGGTAAATACTGGATTCCAGGGACCTGATTAAAGATTTGGATTTAGGAGCAGCCGAGTGTAGAAACCAGGTGGGAATACACAAAGGAGGGAGTGACAGGTGGGAACTTCTATCCTTGTTTCCATGACAAACCGGCTGACAGCAGGAACGATGGTGGACTACTGTGTTGAGTTTGTGCTGCTGATCTTCTGAACTTATTGAATCTGTTGCATTACTGCAGTCAGTGAAGATGCATCTAGTATATCCTCCAGATAATCAACCCTCCTCTACATCTGGACTTCTTCTGGTCTGAGGAGGAACGGGTCGTGGTCATGTGTGGTGTTGCTCTACAAAGTTATATTGCCGACTACTGGTCTGAAATGCACACTGCAGCGTTTTCAGTCCTTCCAGCATTCCCATGGAAACTTGGATCTTTTTCACTCTGTTTGTCGTGTAAATCCAACAAGGCAAAGGAAATACTTCTGTGTTTTTGTGCCGCGTAAATGAAGCTTTAGACTAAGAAATATCTGAAATGAGTTCTTATTTAATAGAATAGAATAGAATGCCATTTAATGTCACTATACACAAGTACAATGAGATTTAGAGCATCTCCATCAGTGCAAGATACATGTAATAAAAATCACAAAAAAGGATAAGTTAAAACAGTTAAAAAGAATAAAAGTGCATGGTCAGTGTGATATTGCATGAGGACACTATATTTACCCTCCTCCCTGTTTTGAGTCTCTAAATCCTGAAAACATTCCTGTTGTTGAGTCCAGTTTCATTTCACATGACGTAGAAAGAATGATGCTGCCTCCATGCCCCGATTTAATGGATTTAAACTATTCAAACAGTTTGAATTGGATCAGCCTGCAGTTAACAACTCTGGCTCCTTTAACCATCAGAAATGAGTGGAATGATGGGATCAGAGGATAGGATTACATCTCATAAGGACATAGACTCTGCTTGCAGAGGATGATGTCCACGTTTGCTTGAAAGGTATGCGATTAGATTACTGAGTTTGAGTCTCACTGATGAAGGCTTATTGACCGTATGAATGGACGACATTACAGCCCTGCTCTTCTTGGATATACTCTTAGTACACTTAGTTATAACTGAGTGGACAGGTCAGACTCAGTGTCTCTAGATCTTTAGGTAGGGGGGAGAAGAGATGAGATTTCTCTTTTAATACGTTTCTTTACAGGCAGACCTTCCTACTGTTGCTACGCTTTCTTACACCACAAAAGTTTGAACAAAACAACATAAAAACACCGACCAGCCTTAATTTGATCACAGCAATTAATTAGGTAACCCAAATGTTTGTCGCTGGGTTCAATGATCAGTTTTAATCAATCAATAACATTGGGACTAGTGTTTAGTAGCTGTAACACATCATATATAATGTCAGCTGTAATTATATGAACAGTCTGCTATCAGTAATCAATGACTGAATCCTGTAAGGACAGGCTGAGTTATTCATACATGAGCCAATCACATCAGTCAGTGTAGCCCAGAACAACATGCACTAGAGAAGATATTTGTAGCTTGAGTCACATTGCTGACTCTCTTTAAATATTTTGGCTGAGTTTGGAGGTTGGTTTTAACGAATCATCTCAGAGTTCATATGTGTTTTAATGCATGTCACAGGGTCATGATCCCATTGTAACCAATTAAAATAGGTATTTTTAGTCCCAGTGCCATTACAGTGTGTAGTCTGAGTTGTGAGGCTTTTATTTTGGAGCCCTGGAATGTAAACAAATTAGCATTAAATTCCAAAGAGTGATTATTTGGAATGTTGGCCTCACAATGAAAGTGGAATCCAAGATTAATATTTAGGCATTAGAGGCAGTTCTTCAAAGTGGATGTTTTTGTCTTTAGGCTCCAAAGTGTGAGTTTGTTGTTATTTTGATTTAGTTTTTTTTTTTTATCTGACACTACATTAAGAAAAGAAAATGCATCTGAACCAGTGTTGCTGCTAATCATTGATTTAATTGATTAATTGACTTAAGACTGGCCCTAACCCTTAAACTTATTCAAAATAAATCCTCTTAGCATCTATCATACAGAAATTCATTCATTTTTGTTGCATTATTTTTGTTTCTTTCAAAAACAAACATCAGTGGCATCATGTAAGCAAACCGTCATATAAATGGTTAAAATCCTGAAAATCAACAAATATTTGGAAGTTTTTATCAGGACCGCTGCTGGTTAACGTCAGTGAAAGTATTAAAATATATATTATTTAGGTAGGGCTGGGACTTTAACGCGTTAATTTCGATTAATTAATTGCAGATGATATAATAACTTAACGCATTTAACCGCACCTTTCCTATTCCATTTATTCATGTCTGACTGCATCTCTTTAGTGAAATCAGTTTACAGTCCAGGAGTCAGCAGGATGTTCTCACGTATATCATTAGATGTGTGATTTCTCTCCCTCGCATGTTGAATCATCACATTTGCCTCTTTACAACCTGCAGCAGTGAGCTTTCAGCTGCACCATCTGCTGCTGCTGTGGATGCAGCAGATGTCAGGAAATGCAGAAACACGTCCTCTGGATGGCGAAGACTCTTCTGCTCTCATATGAACAAACTCTGGGTCAGAATTAGGGACCTTTTTTCATTTGTAGATTTGTAGAAATACTTCATTACTTCCTGCAGCTGTCCAACATATTCACCTCATGAATTCAATATTTTCATCCTTATGGAAAACAAATAGTTTTCCTTTAGTGGTTTATAAATACCTATATGGGTAAGAAAATGAAAACAAAACCTGTAGAAACATGTGTAAGTCTTCTTTCAGTGACACAACCCGCTGTAGCATCTTAGTCAGCCATTGAAGCTTTCATCTTCTCAATACCTTGAGGCATCTAAACGGGAAAAGGGAATACGCACTATTGTTGACTGAGGAGGCATAAATCCCTCACAGACTGTGATATTTTCTTTTTCATCTCACCAGCACACAACAGAGAGGTGAAGAGAGCACAGCACATGACAAAGTAGTCATCGGGGCATTGAGGGGATTGGGTATTGAGCAGAAAAGAACACATTAGGCTAATGGACGAAGCCAATGGACTTCTCTTCAACCCCCACAGACACTCTGCACACTAATGTACCATCCATCCAAGTCCTGCTGGACAACTGCTCTGCTCTCTACCTGACTGAATGGGGTTGTATTTACTCCGGGTGTTTTTTAGAGGAGAACTCTCTCCTGAACCCGGTTTGCATGTCAAAGGTTCCCATCAGCCCTGGATGGTGTTACTAGAAAACAATGTTCTGAAATGCAAGTGTATTCTTCCACTATTTTCAAAAGGATGTCAAAAAATAAATGTTTGATAATGTCAGAACACTTCAAAACCTCCACAGACATTTTTCAAACCACTTCTGCAGCAGAATCCATTTTTTAATCTTTTTACCTTCATTTTTGACTCCCATTTAACCGTTACACTGGAGTCAAGGAGCCAAACATGTCATTTCCTCTTTCATTTTAGGCTTTTCTAAAACTCAAAGATTTTGCTACATACATTCAAAATTATCCTTTATTAAAGGTGTTTCTTCCTTAGTATTTCACATTCATACAATAGACAAAGCAAGAAGAACATTTTTGCATTTCTGGGCATCCATCCATCCATCCATCCATCCATCCATCCATCCATCCATCCATCCTCTATCCACCGCTTTATCCTCACTAGGGTCATGGGGGGTGCTGGAGTCTATCCCAGCTGACTCAGGTGAAGGCAGGGGACACCCTGGACAGGTCACCAGTCTGTCACAGGGCTACATATACAGACACACAATCACACTCACATTCACACCTACGGACAATTTAGAGTAACCAATTAACCTCAGCATATTTTTGGACTGTGGGAGGAAGCCGGAGTACCCGGAGAAAACCCACGCATGCACAGGGAGAACATGCAAACTCCATGCAGAAAGATCCCAGGCCGGGATTTGAACCGGGGATCTTCTTGCTGCAAGGCAAAAGTGCTAACCACTAGGTACTGTGCAACCCCCTTTCTGTACATGCAAAGCTAATTGTTGCTGACCAGTATGATTAGTTTTCTTTCGGCATTTCACAGCATGAACACATATGCAGATTTCTAGGTGAGTCACATGTAGTTTTAATACATGACAGCCACAAACTAAAGCCATGAACCCGTATGTTTAGCATGTTCCCAACAATCACAGTATAGTCTGCTAGCTCTAGATCTACTGTTAGAGGAGGTTACAGCGCTCCAGACTGAATGCAGAGCACAAATTAGAGAAATGTGTAGACCTGCACAAGCTTAATAAGTTTAATTTGTGTTTTGTAGCTTTGTTTTCACTGTACATTTGAAATCCTGACTGCAGCCGACATCCACAGTCAAATAGCATCAGAGCCGTCTGTCAATCCCATCGTCGGGATTCCTCTGGAGGAATCAAACTTTTACATCAGGTGGCAGATAATCCTCCCTCTCTGTAGAGACGAGGACAAATGTGGCATCATGGCACATCAGATTACTTCAGAGCTCTGGTGTGACACCAGAGGCCTCGTGGGATTCTGTAAAGACAGCAGGATTATTGATATATGTTTAATTTTGGTGACATCCCCATTGGGAAAGTGCAGGTAGATTCACCTTGATTCAACAGATACTGAAACCGTTTCTCCCAAAAGCTGGTGACTTAATCAACCATGGAAATGAACTGTGAGTTGATGGAGGGCAAAAAAAAACATTTGATGTGAGTTTTGTGTTGAGCTTAAACTTCCAGAGACGAATAGTTTTGCATCCAGTGGCTAAGATGTTTGGGCAGCATTTCCAGAAAGGAAAAAACCACACTGACAGACTGCAACTAAACTCTGAATCAATGGTAATGCTCATCAGTTTGTAATGACGGTTGGGGTAAATACGTCTCATGGTCTGATGTGAATAATTAGAAGAATTGCAAGAAAAGGCTGCCCATTGTGATTAAAGCCTGGTGTCTCTTTTGTTGACCTGCCAAGTGCTGGCATGCTTTTAGCATTCAGGTTTTAGCATTTGGCGTAAAGTTCACGTCTTAAGAGCAGCTGAATTCCTCATGCTGAATAGCCAAAAGTCATGGGGACAGCGGACTCTAAGAAATTCCTTCATCTTGTTGCCAGTCAGGAAATCCCAGGTGGAGAATTGAGCAGAAAATGGGCTCTTACTCAGTCACTCACTTTAAGTGCTCTGGAGAAGTGATTGTATGATGTTGGCAGATGATCTTAGTCGCACACCGCCTCAGGGGAATACATTCATAATAAAGTCCATGCAACACTGGTGGTATTGCTGCAGCTGGAGGCTGCAGACAGCGCAGACAACGGATATGAAACGACATGGTGGAGGCTCTCTGGCCTCAGCCACTTATTTTCTAGATGGAGGGGAAGATCAATAGAGTTAGTGAGATTTACCACGGCAAGGAGAAGACGGATCATTTGAGCTGAGAGCTGCCCAGTGTTTCCTTCTTTCTGTTTGGTTTCTGTGTCTAAAATTGCAAAAGCCTTTAAAGAGACTTTTGTTGCAGGGTGCTAGAGAACGTTTTCACGCATTTGTTTCATCTTGTGATGGCAATTATGATGGCTACTACGGTTATTATTGATTGAACTTTTTCCTGTTACAAAGCTGCAAATATGGGCAATGAATTAATTTGATATAGACAGTCTGAAAATGTAGGCTTTACCTCAGATAAATCTCAGAAAACACTTAGTTTCTGGGATGGCTGTGGGAACATGATTTTGTTGATTGATCAACCAAAAATGTTAACCCGAAAAATACTCAGACTAACTATGACATGAAGCGAGAAAACAAAGGACGAGCCTCAATTCATGTTATGCCCAACCAAGGGGTTGTTCAAACGCAACATGAAAAGCCTCCCTTCTCCAGCAGCCACACAAAACACTTTCCTCTGAGAAATGAATGATTTATTTTACAAAAAAAATATGATGTGATAACAAAGGTTGTGGTTCACAAAAAAGAAAAACAAATCAGTGGTAACGTATAAATTAAATTCAGAGTAACAACAAACAGAAGCCACACTATCCTTGAGTTAAAATAAACACAAAGTCTTACCTCCCTTTGTAGCTGGACAAGAGAAAACACATGAAACCAACTGTGGCAGCTCACTCCTACCTTACGTTTACCACACTTCTTGCTTTGTCCATGCAAAGAATGCAGTGCTTAAGCTGTCTGTGCTGGTTAGGAAGCAGTGGAGGATGGCCTGCCTAACAGTAACTCCAACCCTACTAACCCTGTCCCCACAAACCCTACTAATGTTAACTCTACTAATCCTACGGACCCTAACCCTACAAACTATAATCTGACACCCAACCCTAACCTTATATCTCCTGACCTAACAAGCCCTAACCCTACTAATCCTACTCACCCTAACCAACCATACCCTCTGACTTTGAGCGATGACATCCTTCCACCTTAAGCACCACTTTCTTCAGTAGCTCGACCAATCCAGTTGTCGGTTGAATATTAAATCGGCCCATGGACAGGAAGCACACAGAGCACAGGAAACCATACTGACTGCAGTTGTAACACCAGGTACTCTGCAACTGAGCCAAGATAGCAAAAGGTTGTTGCTAGAGGTACGGACCCGTACCCGTAGCCTGTGGACTACGGATACGGCACTTGCCATTTGCCAATCAGATACGCGAGATCTGGTCACGTGACTCCCGGTAGACGCTAGCGGTACGGACCCGTAGCATCGGTACTACAGGTACGGACCCTAAACCTGACCCTAACACTAACCCTAAACTTAAGCTTTGCTTACCTTTCAACATTTTGCAGTGGTTAGCAGCTTCTTGACTTGCAAGACTCGCGTATGGGTCCGTATCTGTCTGGCAAATGGAAAGTGCCGTATCCGTAGCCGGTACGGGTCCGTATCTGTAGACACTACCATAGCAAAAACCTGCTGTCTGACATAAAATACTTGAACAAAATGTCTCTCTCAAGGTATTTATGAGTTTTTGATTCTAGAAAAGTGGAGAAAACTGCAAAATTCACTCAAAATGGCCTTATCCCTTAACAGTCTCAAACTAATATAAATCTGATCTCCTTTTGATTTGAATTCTATATTATCTCACTTAAAACCACTAAAAGTAATTTAAACTGGTTTTATACAGTATTTGTTTAAATTCCTGCATAATGGTTGTCCCTGAGTGTTTCTGTAGAAGCCAACTGCACTTCTTTTATATTCTTGATGACATTTCATCCAAGAATGTCCTCAGTGCTAACTATCACATGGGAAGTTCCAGGTATTCTTACAGCCATAATTAAAGACTTTCTTTACTACACTGACTGTGTTGGTGCTCCATGCAAGGTTGTTGGAGATGCTCAATGTCAAGAATGTGTCAGATGACCAATTTTGCTGCTGCTCCATCAACATAAAGAGGAGGTGGAGGTGTGTGACCTTCTATAGTCTACAGCTATCTCCTTGACTTGTCCATACTTGAAGGAAAGCTTGTTCATTTTGTTTCCAGTTCCTCCACATTCTGCCTCATATGCAGAGTCTTCAGTGTGAGTGATGAGTCCCATCACTGTCATGTTGGCTGCAAACTTGATAATGTGATTTCCTGGATATCTGGTAGGACAGATGTAAAATGTATTTTTGACACTTTCCCTTGCTGTGAATCACTCCTTTCCAATAAGGACAAGGAGAACTGTCGGCTCACAAGATAATGTTAAACTGTGAAACAAGGGAAAGTTCTGAAAGGTTCTGAAAACCGGCTTAAACAAAGAAGAAAACTAATCTGTCCATCCGTCCATCCATCCATCCATCCATCCATCCATCCATCCATCAACCATCTACATACCGTTTAATCCTCATGAGGGTCATGGGGGGGTGGAGTCTATCCCAACTGACTGATGGTGAAGATAGGGGACACCTGGACAGGTAACAGTCTATCACAGGTTCACCTGGACAGGTAACAGTCTATCACAGTTCATCTGGACAGGTAACAGGCTCTCACAGTTTACCTGGACAGGTAACAGTCTATCACAGGGCTACACGTAAAGACAAACAATCACACTCACATTCACACCTACAGACAATTTATAATCACCAATTAACTTCAGCATGTTTCTGGACTGTGGGAGGAAGCTGGAGAACCTGCAGAAAAGCCACACATGAACAGGAGAACATGGAGACTCCATGCAGAAGATAGCTAATAATTATTATAATGACATAATAGATAATTATTACAGATGAAAACATAATAGATAATTATTATAGATAATGATATTATAATAGATAGTAATTATTGTAAATTAATGCCATTGTAGTAGATAATTATTACAGACAATGACGTTGACCTTCCCCTCAGCAGGTGATTCTAACCATCTTCTCATGTTAAAACTTCATCTCCTGTTTCAGGCTCCAGTGTTACTGAACATCCGTGATAAGTTGATTGAACAAAGTTGTGTCCCTGAAAACCTCCGGAGGTGGTCTGGATGACCAGATTAGCCACCTGGTGCATTTACACGTTCTCTTTAAGTGCTTTGTTCTTTTTTTCAACCAAGCCTTTTGTTATTGCTGAAACAAATGGAGCCGCAAAGTGAACCACACCATTACTTGGCTAACAGTTTAAGTAGCTGGAGCAGTTTGTGCTTGATTTTTACTGCCTTTACCAACAAGCGTTAAAACCTGATTAACTGACAGTAGAGAGATGATCGACTGAATCTGATTCCTGCCCTCCATCAGCTGAGAAAGGGAGACGGTAATATTCCTGAATCAGTTTTCATTAAGGGTGTCGAGTTAAATCTCAATGAGGAAATGACTACTGGTAACTGATGAAGCTTTTATTGTGAAAATCCCAGCACAGTGAAGAGTTTCCCTCTGGGACGATAATGGCTCACCTGGACGCTCTGCAAGCATTAGGAAAAGTGATACCTGCTCATCTGGATGCTCTGCAAACTAGGGCTGGCCCGAATAGTGGTTTCTGGCGTCCTTTCTGGTTTCTGGGGGGGGGCACTCTGGCGCCTGCAGAGTGTAGGGAAACACCTGGGGATGTTTGTGGGGCACTAGCTACATGCAGAGGCCTTGTTTACCAACTCACAGCTCTCTGGTATGTCTAGAGGCTGACAAATAACCATTTAAAGATGCAAACAAAACGCTGGCGAGGCTTTTTATAACCCAAATTCTGAAAATTTCAGACCCCACAACTCAGAAACTATTTGAGCTACAGGCCTACAATTTTGCATAGGAATTACTTTTGTGACTGTCTAATGGCATGCAAATTTAGGACTAATTTGAAAATGGTACAGCAACACCCCCAAGGAATATCTGGTCATTCCACCTGGAATGGCCCATGCATGTTGTTATATATTGATGAAAAAACACATTTATTTTACAAATGAATCTATGCAAAATTACCAAGATTTAACTTTTTCATCTTCATATTAAGTAAAAATGACAAAAAAGTACATTTTTGTTTAACACGGTTATTTAATGCTACACATTTTTGTCATTGTACTTCAGGTATGTAAATTAACAGTGCATATTTGTAATTTCATAGATTTTTGTGTATTTAAAAAATGGAGGAAAGCTTTATAATTAATGAATGTAAAATGCCAAGGGAGATTTTTGACTCTGTCACTAAACTAAGGAATGTGATTAAAAAATGCCATTCTGCATCTGTTTTACAGCCTTTAGCATCACGGATCATCCAATGCTAAGAAGGACTTTCTGTTCTGAACAAAAGTTGTGCAATGACTCAGACTTTAATTTAATTTCATGCGGCATCACTTTATTTTTGCAATGATGGATGACTCTTGTTGAAATCTAATTTACCATTTGGACATTTGGACACAGCAGAATTATTCTTTTTTTTTTCATTTATCTGCGGCCACACACAATCTGGTGCTATGTGAAGGAGGAAGTATAGATGAAAGGGAAAAACAAGAGGAAAACTCTCCAACATTTCTTGACTTTCATTCAAGTCGCTGTCTGTCTAAGTTGCCTCCAGAATCCATTTCCCAGCTTCATAGGGACAGAAGACGTGGAGCGATGGACGACGGATTACAGCAGGTAGTCATAAAACATCTTCAACAAAGCATCAAATGAAGCTTTGATGGCAGAGCTGAGAAAAACACGAACTGTTCTATGCTACTGTGTGAACTCTGGCCTTAAAAAAGCATTTTCTCTGATGTTTTGATCACAGAATCTAGACTTCTACAGGTGGAAGTGGAGCCCAGCGTGCTGCTGGCTGTAAAAGTGTAAATAACAGCAGGAACATGGTCCAAGTTGTTCATCAGTCACAGTAATGTGACAGTTTATAGATCCGGTGACAGAAATGTATCCGGGACCTTGACTCTGTCAGCTTTTATTCTGAAATGTGCACGTGTTGGTAAATCTGAACAGTCATGTTGGATCAACACGAAGCCTGCTGGAAGATGTATTTTAAAGGCATCACTGGTGAGATTTACCCCTTTTCCTTCATACTATGATAAAAAATGATGCAAACAGAAAGAAACCTTTGAATAAAAGGCAGAGCTTTGTTGTTTTCCATGCATTTATTTAACGTTTGAAGTGAATCGTGACTGTCTGAGGATCACATGGATTCAAGACATTATAAAAGCACGACCCAGCGGATCTCTCCTTTTAATCAAATAAGTGCTGGGATCTTCTGCATATGACTTGATCTATGCTCCTATTTATAAATCACCTCTTAACCTCTCGGCCATCCGTTTTGGCAGCAGGAGACATCCATAACGGTGCATCTGCGATAAGTGGCAGTCCATTTCCTTTCACATTAGGCCTCGGCCAAAGGGAAACAGCTTTTTTTTCTGCCTTCTCATTGTGCACAACAGCACATCCGTCTTTCATCTAACCCGGTGACTCGATCAATTATGCATCAAGCTAAGCACGCCTTTCTTCCTCCAGTACGTTATCGTCACAGTGACGGAGCTTTGAGGTGTTTGAGCATCACAACAGACTTTTATTTTTCTCTCTTCCTGCTCCTGGCCACATAGTCCACTCGTACAAGAGTAACCGTCAAAGTTTGAAGTCAATGAAGTGACATCTGTGGATGTGAGCTTTAATTCTAGGCCTCAGAATAGACACCAGTGATCCTGCTCTTTTTTATTATTTATTAGTTTATTTCAAATCATCGCCACGTTTACAGGAGTGAGGCTAAAAGGAATCCATGGAGAGATCTGCAGGCTGAGAGGAACAGTGAATCCTACAATAAATGATGATATTGAAAACTCTGAAAGCCTTTTATTCTCTCAATGAGCTCATCTTAGTGATTTGGTTCTACATTCTATAAATGAGGGATTTCTGTATTTCTGTATTTCTCTGCTCATCTGGACAGGGATTGTTTCAAGCCGTCAATTCATGTACCAAAACCATTTGGAATTCAGATCAAAATTTAGTGAAGAAAAAAGGCAGATTGTTCATTTTGGAGTGTTTTGTGGTGATTCTGATTCCTCCGTTTTTGGTATCTTTGGGTTAAAGCACTAACCCTAACCCTTTGGTGTGTTTAATTTTTTGGTTTATTTTACACCTGAGAGCTTCAGCAACTGCACTTTTTTTTAAGTTCCTTGAAGACATTTCCTCTCTCATCCAGGATGCCTTTCCCTTCTGTTGCATGAAATATCTTCAAGGACCTGAAGAAGAGAAGCCAAGTTACTTTTTTTTACTGAAACTCTTACTGTGAACTGGACGACTGAGAGTCTACAGAAAGACTCATTTCATATTTTAAACTTCTACTTCTAAATATTGTGCTTTCTACTGCACTGCGTTTATCTGACAACTGTAATTAGTAGCTATTTCACAAACTGAGATTTCTGCACACAAAAAGCCTCTAAATGATCTTTTTAGCTTAAAGCAACCGATAAATTGCAATTCTTTTTGGTAATTTTTTTTGTCTGCATTTGTTCTCATTGTTAAACTCCACAGAAGGGGTGTCAACACTTTATGAGATTAATGCATATTTTAGTCTTGCAGCCAAATATTTTATTATTTAGTGCATGTGTGTGACCATCACCAGCCCTCCCTGAAAGCTAAGCTGACTTTCTTTATTACAAATCCCTGTTAAGAGCCAGGGAGGGCAGTGCTACACCTCAGTGGTAACGTGCAGGGAAACAAAGGGTGGACAGGACGAGAGGGGACGGACAGGGACTAGCAAGCGGTGCTATTACAGCTGAAGAATATCAGATGCTGTGTTATTCCCGACTATTAATTACCCATCAATAAGACAAAAACAAACACACACACAAAAAACCACAGAAAAACAGAACAAACAAAAGGGATAAACAAATGAATAAATAGCCAAACGGTACTGAACACCATAGTTGTGGGTGTCATGTCAGTATAGAGTGGAATAGGCCAGAAGAAGATACTAGAGAAAAGGAGAGAGGGTTTAGTGTGAGTTTAGACTCTGGAGAGAGTCTCAGCACATTCTGGCGGGTCCCATCACTTCTCAACAGTGGAACTCGACAGGAGCTGGTGGGACCTGAACAAACATACAGATGCAAGTGTGAAAGACCCCGAAGTCCAGAACAGCTATCAAGGCAAGGCAGGGCCAGGCACCCTCCTCTGGAGGGTGGCCAGACTGATTTTAGCCTTTTTGTTCTTTGAGTAGAATTTACCAATGGCAGAGTCGAACGATTGAAACCACTTTGATGTGGGTTTAAACGGAATCATGGAAAAGAGGTAGTTGATTTTAGGTAATATTTTCATTTTGACTGTAGCTATTCGTCCCAAGAGGGAGATGGGGAGGTTATTCCATCGCCTTACATCGTCACAGACTTTGTCCGAAAGTGGGGTGGAGTTCAGGTGAACTAGCTCTGAGAGTTTGGAGGAAATATTTATGCCCAGATATCTGATGTTGCCAGTAGGAATAGAGTAATGCGAGTTTTGGACTGTGGGATTCCATGAGTTTTCTGTTAAAGGTAATATGATTGATTTTGACCAGTTGATGGAGTAGTCTGAAAGACATGAGAAGGTTGTAATGAGGTTAAATATTTCCTTCACTGAGGTTTTGGGTTCTTGTAGGTAAAGTAAAATGTCGTCTGCGTATAGGTTAATTCTGTGTTCAGTCTCCAAAGCACAGATACCTTTGATATCAGTGCTCTGACGTACAGCTGCTGCTAATGGTTCAATAAAGGTCGCAAACAATAAAGGAGAGAGTGGGCATCCTTGTCTCATTCCCCTTTGCAAACTGAGACTTTGTGAAGTGATCCCATTAGTGGTTACTGTAGCCTTGGGTGAGTAGTACAGGGCTGATATCCACTGGATAAACGACTCTCCAAAGCCAAATTTGTGGAGTACAGCGAAGAGAAAAGACCAATTGACTTTGTCAAAGGCTTTTTCTGCATCCAGTGACATAACGATAGCTTCTTTATTGTGGTGTTGCATCAAGGAGATTAGATTAAGAAGTCTTCTGATATTGTTGGTGGAGTGTCGGCCATTTATGAAACTTGTTTGATCATAGTGTTATTGACAGGATAATTTTCTCCAACCTAGAGGCGAGTGCTTTTGAGATAATTTTGATGTCAGTGTTGATTAGTGACAGAGGTCGATAGCTGGAGGGAAGTGTAGGATCTTTGTCTGGTTTCAATAATAATTTATTTGCAGCTGTATTCATATGTGAACTTATATAACCGTTATTTTTAATCTCTGTGACTGTCCTGAAGAACAGGGGTGCTAACATTGACCAGAATTGTTTAAGAAATTCAGCAGGGAAGCCATCAGGACCAGGTGCCTTGCCTGCTGGCATACTGTCTAATGCACACTGTAGCTCTTTGATAGACAATGGAGCATCTAGTGTGTCTCTGTAATTTGACGTTAATTTGGGCAAGTTTAGATTGTCAAGAAAGTTATGAATATCTTCTTCGTTTGGGTTGACTGTTGATGAGTATAAACTTTGGTAATAATTATAGAAAGTCTGATTAATTTCCTGGGGTGACTGAGTGTCTTTTCCTGAGGGATCCTGAATTGCTGTTATGAAGGATTTTTCTTTATTGCGCTGGAGTTGGTTCGCAAGAAATTTTCCTGTTTTATTGTTGTGTTCAAAATCATTATATCTCAGCTGTTGTAATAAGAACTCTGTTTTCTTTGATAAGATATTATCAAGTTGTAGTTTAACATTTTGTAGTTCAGACCATAATTGATCACTTGGATTTATTGCATAGTTCTCTGTAAGTTCTTTAATTTTTTCCTCAATTTCTTCCTGTAGTTGTTGATCCTTTTTTTTCTGGTATGAGGAGTACGATATTATTTTGCCTCTGATTACGGCTTTTCCAGTTTCCCAAAGTAAAGATGGAGATACATCATTAGAGTCATTGTTTTTTAGAAAGTCTGCCCACTCACTTCTTATTATTCGATCAAATTCCTGGTCTTCGAGTAGAGAGATGTTTAGGCGCCAAGTCAGAGGAGGTTTAGGGATGGAATCTGTCTGCAGGCTGAGAGATATTGGTGCGTGGTCGCTGATAATGATTGGGTGAATTTTAGTAGTAGCTTTGTGTGCGATAGAGTTATTTGAGAGGAAAAAGTCAATTCTTGAAAATGTTTGGTGCACCTGAGAGAAAAAAGTATCGTCCCTCTTTGTTGGGTTTTTGAGTCTCCAGACATCTTCTAGTCCAAAATCTTTCATATAATCCTGTATGACTTTAGCTGATTGTGGTTGTTTTGCATGTATTGGACTATGAGATCGATCTAGTGACGGGTTTAATACTATGTTGAAGTCGCCACCGATAATGGTTGTTGAGTTAGCAGATGAGTCTGCTAAATGGGAGAAAACCACGTGAAAGAAGGCTGGATCATCATTATTCGTGGTGTACAGATTAACAATTGAATATAATTTATTAAAGATTGATGCCTGGATAATAATATATCTGCCCTCTGAGTCTGTTACTGTGCTATTTAAAGTGAATGGTATTCTCTTATGGATTAGAATGGAGACCCCTCTTTGTCTGCTGTTATAACAAGATGAAAAGATGATATTATAATTACAATCTAATAGAGATTTTTCTTCTGATTCTACTAAATACGTTTCTTGGAGGAGCAAAATATCTGCTTTTAATTTGGAGACATAATCCATAATTTTAACTCTTTTTGTTTGTGAGCGTATGCCATGAACATTCCAGGATACAATATTTAACTTGAACATAGAGAAAGAAGTTCAGTCATTGAATAAGTAGCAGTATAGAATATCGTCTGTGTGTGTCCTTGTGAGCTGTTTGTTGCTGTCTGTGAGCTGTGGGCGTTGGAGAGCGATGTACATAGCAAGTCAGGATCTATATATACATTATATAATAGCACAACATTGCCTGAAACATTATCAACAAACACATTATAAGACATAGAAGCACAATAAACATGGGGGGTACATAGGGTGTAAGTGAAAATGAGGGGGGTGAGTGTGTGAGAGGGGGAGAGGGGTAAAGGGAGACATATAGAGAGGGAGAGACAGAAAAGTAGGAGGAGGAGGGGGTTCTCCAGTGGGGAGTGTAGATAGGGAGGGTGACACATTTACATTCATGTGATTTTGATTTTTTTATTACGTTTTCTAAACTAAATTACTAAGTGGTATACTAAGTATTTAAGATTTTATTATTAATTTTATTTGAAGAGCCAGGGGGTAATGGAAGTTTCCCGAAATAGCTGCCCATCTATGTATAGTTTGTCTACAACTAGTGCAGTCCGTTTACCTTTCTGCCTGTGTTCTTTCATGATGGGGTATAAAACTTTGTGCCTCTTGTTTATTTCTCTGGGAAACTGGTCATTCATTCCGTAAGACGTACCTTTCAGCTCCCGTCCTTTGCTCCTTACGAGCACTTTCTGTTGGAAGTGCTCGAACTTTGCGATGATAGGACGGGGTTGGTTTCCTCCTCGGGGTCCGAGCCGGTAGACGCGGTGGAAAGTGATGTTTTTAACCGTATCCGCAGGGATTTTAAGCGATGACACCATGAAGTTTTTAACCAGGGACTCTGGATCAGGGGCGCCGAAAAGGGGGGGAGGGGACGGATTCTAGGAGCCCATCATTAACAGGGGCCCAGAAAGGCCCCTGATAAAATTATAATACTGACAAAATGAATATGGCACTATCTTGTTAATTTATAATCACAAAAAAAAATTTTTTTTACAATGCGCTGGTAACACTAAGTTTATTTGTTTTGGAATAATTTCTCAAGGGCCCCCCCCTCCCTTTTTACGTAAAATGGTTCAGTCCTACTGAATCAACTGAACTGCTGCGCACCGCGGTGCTTCAGCAGTGTTGCCAACTTAGCGACTTTCTCGCTAAATCTAGCGACTTTTCAAAGCTCCTAGCGACTTTTTTTGGTCAAAAGCGACTAGCGACAAATCTAGCGACTTTTTCTGCCGTTTTGGAGACTCTGATAGGAAAACTTGGATCATTCTGCAGTTACTGTTTTCAACAAGCAGTAGGTGCTGCTGTGAGCTTCTCCCCCTCCCAGAGCACAGGCTGTCAGTCCAGTAACCCCACATCAGTCCCAGTGAGGGGAGGGGGAGACCCACATCACTCCGCGGCCAGACGGCAGATGAATCACGCATGCGCAGTCACTACAGATCCCATCCAGACTTACAGAGCGGGATATAAACGAAAATGTTTCTTCACTGTCATGCTAAAATAAACCACAGCATTTAGCCTCTAGTACAAAAACATATTTTGGGTGTTTTATACTCACTTTTTGGTCTCTTCGACAACGTTATTCCTCTCTCCTACAACGTTGATTACAATTACATGCAAACTGGGAAATATGCAAATTAGGTGATGATGTCATTTAGCGACTTCTAGCGACATTTAGAACAGCCAACAGCAACTTTCCTTGCTGAGGAGTTGGCAACAGTGTGCTTCAGTCAGACTGAGTAGGGTGATGACAGTATGCCTCAGAAGTCAGGTAGTCAGAAACGAAAAGAAATAAAGATAAGGCAGGAGAGAGAGGCCAAGGGCCGGCAACATGTTACCCAGTTTTTCAAAAAACAAGGTGGGTTTGGTTCATGTGGTGGAAAGTTCTGGAATATTAGCCTGTTGTTGTTTCTACTGATTTTTAAGCTAGCTCACTTTTCTCCTAATATTAGGTCATATTTTTGAAGAAAACTCTGGAATTTTATATTTCACTGTTCACATTTAGCAAGCTGCCCATATTTAATCAGCCCCCCTCCCCCCGTGTCAAAATGATGCATGTTTGAACAGACACGTCAAGTGCAGTAGCAGCAGCAGCATCTATGAGGCCTGTGAGCCCCCCACCCCTGAACAAGCCCCAGTACCCACAACTGAGGAAGGAGGTGAGCAACTGCAGCCGCCAGAAGAAAAGGGAAAGATTCCATGATGAGACCTCTGAAGAGGAGAGATCTCAGGAGAGTGCAGAAACTGTGTTTCTGAACACTGTGTTTTTACTGCTATGGACAGGATCATAAGTGACTTGGGAACTAGGTTCCAGACCACAGCAAATATTGTGAATGAATTTTCTGCTGTTCTGAAAGTTGGGCAGATTAGTGAGGACAAAATCTCTTCTCTGTGCCAACCATTGATCACAAAGTATTCTGGTGATCTTACACCTGAAAATGAAGTAAGACACCTTAACAGTGCATACGCTTCCAGTTTCCTCCCTAACTTGTCCCCTCTTGAACTCCTGAATGCTGTTTGTAAGCTGCAGCTCAAAGCATCTTTGGAGAAGTGTGTATTGCTTTGCGTATATTTTGCACATTGCCAGTTAGTGTTGCAGGTGGTGAGAGAGCTTTCAGCAAGCTAAAAATGATAAAAAACTACTTTAGGTCCAAAATGTCACAGGAAAGGCTCTGCAGTCTTGCCATACTGTCCATCGAAAGTCAGATGGCTAGAAAGCTAGACTTCAAAGACCTTGTGAGAAAGTCCCCTCCATCTGTGACTGTCCCTGCCTGATACGCCGTAGCGACAGAGAAAATGACTTTACAGACGTAACAGCTGTTAACTTAAACGAGCAGAGCGCAGCCTGTCGAACGATCCCGTCAGAGCTGATGGACTGTTAATTCTTTATTTCATTCATGGCAGTAACGTGCGTAACTGCAAAAAAGTAAGTTTATAAGTCAGTTATATTAGGCGTTAAGTGCCATTTCTGTGTATTTGTTATGCTAATTGAACAAAGTTGTTAACTGCTATCAGTGTTTTAGCTAGTTCTGCATTCACCGGCTAATCTGTCAGCAGTGACGATAATTTGTGTTTGTGACCTAATTTCGTTATCTAACTGCACTTGCTGTTTATGTGGCTGGCCCAGTGTCTGGGTAACTTGTTGCTTGAAATTAATAAGCACTGGAAATGTTAGCTTACACCAAGTATTCAATTGCATTTCTTGTTTATTGTCTATTTCAGAACCACACATCTTGCCATGTTTGATAACTTTATGTAACTGACTGGACATCAGTAAAGAGGAGAACTGTACATCTGCCTACGTTGCTTCTCTGATCGGAACACATTCATATCTTTCACCTACTCAGAACTAAATTCAGAAGTCCACACTTCTTCACAGACCTGATCAATGATTTTGCTACTGAGAAGGCTCGGCGTTGGGCTCTTGGTTAGAAAGGTTGAGCAAGGCCCAGTTGTAAATGTGTACTGTAAATATGTGTGCAAGAGGAAGCTTGGCTGAGCAAGGTTGTATCTGGCCTGTTATGTTTTTTCTTTATGAATGGACCTCCTTTGTTTACTTAGTTTAACATCTCCAGCTGATTTTATTATTGTGCTTGTTGTATGATTCTATAGATGGTGATGAGAAATCATAAAAGGCTTTTTATATTTTATTTTTTATTTTATCTGTTTCTTCACAGATTATAATTACAATTTATTTAATGGAAGAGGTTATCCCTTTAAGCTGCAGTCAATTCCAGCCGTTTTCAGTACAAAAAATCGCTAATATTCTATTTTTAAATAAAAAAAAATTACAAAAAATACGGGGAATATTGGACGGGCATCACGAGGTGCATTTCCTTGAAAACGACCGATTCGTGGATTTTATACCGACTTCAGGACATGTTTTGGACAAAATAGTTTACTGGCTTGTGTCGTCTGGATGTAAAAGGTTGGATTATGGCCGTTTTTTGTGGAATATTTTTTTCTGTGTGTAATAATGAACCCGGAAATGTGAGTCGTGCTGTGTGCGTTGAAGCCGTCTATAGAGAAAGGATGGATGAATATTCGTTTTTGTCGGACAAATGTGTTTTTCTCACCCGCTGTGGTAATCACATCTGAAAGTGGTTTATACCGGTGGATTCATGAGAATCTAAGCTTTCCATCGGCGTATAGTGTTTGTATAATCGCGTTTGCAGCCTTCAGACATTCTTGAAATTCCTATGCAAATTAGTAGAAAGTTTAAGGGGTTATTTTATGTTCAAGTTTTGTATTATTCAGGTATGTAATTTAATTTGGGGAAATTTTATGCTGAAGAATGAGAATAAATCTTGCAGTAAATAAATGAAACATTGTATTCAGAGTATTCAGAGTGTTCAATGCTTCCCCTACCAAGTAACTGTCACATTGTCCTTTTCGCAAATATGAGAAATAATAGTCAAAAATATCATTAAAATGCACAGTTTTATGTAAACAGCACAAAATATTATTTGCCGGCCTTATGCCCGGCGCTACAGGGGCCCAGTAAAATTTCTTTTCATGGGGCCCAAACTCCCTGGTGGCTCCCCTGCTCTGGATTATCCGGTGTGGACTCAGGGATGCCAGAGAAGATCAGGTTTTCCCGCATACTCCTCGACTGAATGTCCAGGACAGTCTCCTTCAGGGTTTTGTTTTCTTTTTTAAGTGTGGTCACCTCTGAAGTGACGGCTGTCAGCGTGGACCAGAGTTCCGAGTTGTCTCTCTGCAGGTCCTCTATCTGCTGGTGGGTGAACTCCAGGGTTGCCTTCAGGTCCTTAATCTCCTGGTGAAGCAAACCAAGGATATCGAGTTTTTTATTAATAGATTCGAGGACACTTACCTGGATATCCGTGGTCTGCAGGTCTAGGGTGTCAGTCGCGGAGTCGGCTTTCTTCTGCTTGTTTGGGTTTAGGTTCTGGATGACCGGAGCAGGGTTTGGATCTTCCATAGTGCACCAGAAGAAGTTGTCGTCGATAAATCTCTCAAGGTCCTCCACTTTTAGCACTACTTCTATGATCTTGAGCAGGTTAGTTAGTTGGGTTGTTATTTTTAATATAAATAAGTCGACAAAACGGCGATTTGTTTACTTCTAATCTAGCAGCTGGGGGCCGCCATGTTGAATTTCGTCACTCTCGCAGAATCTCGCGATCTCATGGCATCTCGTCACCCAAGCATTTCTTTTTGGTAAAATAACCAACAGTCAGTGTAGTTTAAACATACAGTTAGCAGCAGTTTTGGTTCTTATTTCTCGTCTTTATCATGAAAAAATGCCTCAAATGAAAAGATTCCAGCTTCTCAGACGGGAAGATTTGCTGCTTTTACTTGTAGTTCTTCTTGATCACCTCATTTAGAGTAATAGTTTTGAGTTGTTGGTTTCACGCATGGAGCTTTGTTAAGACGTGTCTCTTGTGAGGAACTGTGACAGCTTTTTATCAGTATTCTCTGGATTTTAGTGTTTTGCAGGCAATCGGTGAAGTTCTAATTATAATGAAAATGATAATTAGTTTCAGGCATGTGTTAAATATTTCAGGATAAAGCTGCTCATACAGTAATGAATGCACAGAGACAGGAGCATATTGTTGTGTAATTTTCCTTTAATTTACTTCAGTAACAATTTCAATGGAGGATTTTTACTTATAACAGAATAGTATTCTGTATTGTGTTAGTTTTACAGATTTTTACTGACTTTATTTGCTGTTTTTTCCTTATTTATGTTCCCTAAACCCTTCATATCTGACAATAAAGTTTCTGTTTCTGAACTTCAAGCATCATAATACCACAATAGCAGCTTCTGTTTGTGTTGGATTTAGCAAAGCTTTGTCCTTTCCTTCCACACCTAACTGATAAAAATTCTTCTTCGTTATCCATAAAGTTCATGGAAACTATCGTTGAGCATATTACGGACTGCTGCATCTGCATCGTACATTGTCTTTCTATAACTGTTTTTCTAGCAGAAACATGAAACGATGACACATAATATCTGAGAACTAGATATCTGACAGACTAATAAACACATGAGGACTTCCAATTACCCCTCCTGTTCAGCCTGGTGTGTTTGTGGGGCTGTAATAGAGTTGTACATGAGATATTTTACTTATTAACGTGGTTTGGGGGAGGCAGCTGTACTGTAATTGTGGAGGATGTGCGGAAGAAAGTAATTAGATTATTGCGACGCTGTGTTTTGCCTACAGCTGTCTGTTTTTCATCAGTTTTTCTAAATGGGTTTGTCAGATTGCTCCTTTTTCGTCCACACAGAAGTCCAATTAAGTTTTTGCGTTTTATGATAATTCAGTGAGCATTGAATGACAGCTGTTTAATATTCAGTGGATATGGCAGTAGATTGGGCTCCATGGGGTCTGTTTTGACTCAAATAAATAAAACTGTGTTTAAATTAAGGAGCTATGAGTGATGATTTTTGCTTTTTATGCTTTAAAATAACAAACATCACTAAATTTATTACCCCATAAAGCTGAATTTCACCCTTTATCACACTCCAGCAGGTAACTAGTTGATATTATTTTTTGTTTTTGACATCCAGACTGCTGGCCACATTCTGTCTGCTTGTCGTCTCCTCCCATCAGGTGCAGATGAAACACGGTGTTTCCATTACAGGAAGGCGTCCTATCAAATATTAAATTGTGCTAAAATGCTCTGTTGGGCGGCTGCCATGGAAATATGGACCGTCATTTGTACTCCGAACATTATCTACTTCTGATTTCAGGATGATTGTCTGGAGGTGGTTCTTACATGCACCAGCTAATGGCTTTTCCTTTCATTACTGTAGAAATTAACCTCCATTTATCAAAAACAACAACAGAAAGAAGCCTCTTTGAAAACTTGCCCAGGTTCTTCCACATGAACCCGACTCTGCCGTCACGTCTGGGGGTCTCGGATGTTCTGTTTCTGTCACTTCATGTCTAATTAATTAACCCTGCAGAGCCCTGAGCAGCTGGAGCAGGTTACTTTGGTAACTGCTGATCACAATAATGTCTGTGAGCAGAGAGTGATGAAGAGCTTCTTTACTGATGTATTTCAGAATTATTATTGCAACTAAAAGGCAGAAACAAACCTTCCTTTATGTAGCATCACTAAAATCCACATGTAGGCAGAAAATCCTCATACATTTGCTTTCAGAGGTTGTAGAATTATGACAGAGAACACTAAAACCACTGACAGGTGAAGTGAATGACATTGATCCTTTCATTACAATTCAGTGATCTGCTATGAAACTTGACTTTTCATCTTTTTGATGAATTGTATCAGGATAGACCCTAAACATACAGAATATTGTTTTTACATCATTTCTAAGTGAGTAAACCAATACAATGAACAGAATGTGTTTATTGATGAGCTTTGTGTGTGCTGGGAAATGGAGGCTAAAGGAGTCCTCTTGTTTCAAGTCACATTTATGCTAAGCTAAGCTAACTGCTACCACTTGTAGCTCCATATTTTTCATATAGATTTTAGCATTGAGCGATATCTTGTTTCTCATCTCACTCAAGAAAAAAATGAATAAATATGTTTCAGGCACATGATCTCTGTATTTTAGACAATGTCGTGCTTCTGAATTTCTTTTAAATGTTGAGGAAAACCATGAAAATTATATGTGAAGAAAGACGTGATAAGGAAGAACTCTGACCTGAACTTCATTGGTTTTGAACTAAAACTGAGACTGTGAACCTAAATTATATAGATCTAATGTTTGAGTGAACAGCGTGTAGTTCCACTTCATGGTCCTGAAATGTTTGAACTCAGGTGTTGTGCTGGATTCTGGTCTTCAATGAGTCTATTGGATCTGCCTGAACCGCAGTCTCTTTAATTTATTCATTGCTATTTGTATACCAGAGCTATTGTTTCTGATAGTTGATGTCCAAAGGGAAACTGTCATCTCTTTATGTCTAAACTCTCATCTGCAGCAAAAATAGATAAAACGCAATACATTTCCATTCACACTTCTTATCATAACGCAGAGAAACAAGAGCTGAATAATTATCAGTCCCCAGAAACGTTGTTCAGCCTTTTGCCTCAGGACAGATCAATTTTTTTATCAGAGGCAAAAGCTAGCTCTGCTCCTGAATCTGCTCAGATAATGTGTGTTTTCTTTTATTTCAGCAGAGATTGATTGTCGCTGCCAGAAAATGAAGTTAATTTCATTTCAAATGCTTAGACAAACCTAATCCATAAAGTCTCCCTCCGACATATTACTGTCTGTGCTCATTTTTTCTGACTTGGTTCTGTAGATTCTTCTAGTTTTTATTCCCAAATACTGGATCCAGATATCCAGTTTGCTGGAAGTTAATGCTGAAACCTGTGAATTAATTCCATTTCTGTTGAAGGATCACAGCGTTTCTCTTCAGAACTGGCAGAAAAACATGTTTTTATGTGGCTCTTATCTCCTCTCTAACAATTTGTCCTGACTTCTTGTTAAAGCTCCGTCTTTCAACAGCTCACATTTTGAAAATATGCAGCTCTCTGCTCACAGTGGGAGACAAATGAGGTAGATTTTCTTGCTGCGTTCGCAGGAGTTACAGGCTGTCCCTATTACTCCATCCAGGCCATAAATAGGCAGAAACCTGTGACACATTTAATTAAACTCAAAAGCTCAAGCTGTCAGACGTTGTGTTTGGCCCTCATAATGGATCCTTGTGGTCCATCATACCTCGGTGCCAAATCCACTGTGTCAGCTCTGAGGACTGATGCTGAATAATGGGCCATTGTCAGATCTGCTAATAAATCTGCATCTCTGGATGAAGACGTTAAAAAAATCTAAATCATTAATCACTGTGGAGGACTGAGGAAATGACCAGTTTAAATCTGATTTAGAAAAAGCTGAGATTGTGCAACACGTGATGGTAATTTTCCAAAACAGAGGAGGTAAACAGCTCTGAGCTTCTGATCTGATGAGTTGGAGAATAAAGGACAACGTTTCTACTACAGCCTTGATTTCACAGGAAAACCCGCTCAGCGTTAGTTGGCAGGTAGCATCTGGATAAAATCACTCCAACTGTGCTTCATCAGGAGGTAAAACCTCATGTCACTGAGCTCCACCAAGTGACAGAAAACAGCTGTTATCCTCCAGCAATGCTGCTACCAGATTAGAGTCTTCATCTGCTGCTTTGTCATCCTGTTCTGCAGTGATGGACAGGTAGATAAGAGATTAGCATTTGGCACCAGTCTATCGGATTTCAGCGCAAAGATGGAAATCCAATTACCACTTCATTCCATCATATCGTGTGTGAGGATAAGCTACTCTGGAGAGGAGACATTAAGGGTCCTGGTAATTGGGACAAACACTCAGTTTAAAGCAACGATACGCCAACATTTTCACATTTAGATGACTGTAAAGACATTAAAGAGCAGCTTCAGCTTCTGGAAAGGGAAGTTTTTCAGACTAAACCCAGTGCATGAGCAGGATACAGTTTCATGAAGGGTTTGATCAGATTGTCGAAGGATTTCATTTGATCGCAGGAAGTTCCTGGACAACGACAACAAACTGATTCTCCACCGTCTGAACAACTGCTGCTATCCTGTAAAACTTTGTAAAATCTTTCAGGGACATCCTTTGAAAATCCTAAGAACGTGATTTAGGTTATTTCATCTCACCAGAGCCTGCCACTTATTTTTTACTTGTTTTATGAACATTTAAAATGGTAACTTTGAAGTTTTCTCTTAGCATGCTAAATACTTTTCAGATTACTTTTTTCCTTTGAATTACTTGACCTACTTTTAGCAAGTTCATTTGCACATTAAAATTTGTGACTATATTTTAGTGACATCTTCAGAAAATGTCACAATTATTTCTCATCTAACTGATTCAGAAGCTAAATAAAAAAATCTGTAATTATGGTTTGAAATATATTTTAAAACTTAAAGCCGTCACAACTAGTCCCATCTTTGAGTTCACATTATTATGAATAAAAAGGATATTACAGAAACCAACTTGTGCTATTTGTTATAACCATATGTAGTTGCATGTCACAGTGTTACAAAAAACATAGAATTTTTTCTAAATATGAAATACTTGGTCACAAAAAGGATAAAAGTTCATTTTGTGGAAGTGTCATAACTGATTGAGCAGGCGGGACAAGTTGCACCAAGACAACAATATTCCCAAGAGTCCTGGAGTTTCTAAATGGCTCTCCAAATATATTTAAGAAGACATACATTTTAAATATATTCATTTTTTTTATTTATTGACCCCTACAAGCTGGAAAAGCAGGGTTTCCTTACCTATTATACTTTCCAAATGCATGAACTCATTCAACTGTAGGGTTAAGGTTAGGGACAGGGTTACCTTAACCCTGTATTATTGTAGGGTTAGGGTCAGGGTTAGCTAGTATGGCATCACTGTAGGTGTTGGAAATCAGCCTATTCTACAATTAACCCAGCCAATAGAATATGTGTAAGGCTATTTCTGCCCAGTTCTTTTGATGGAGTAGTCAGGAGACTTCTTCTTAAAATCGAAAGTATTTATTACAGCAAAATTGAATGTGTGATACAGAGCTCTGGGCCTGAATCCTCTGTCCCTAACCAACAACAAGTGTTCGGTCAGTTCGGATGGAATCAGACCGCCAACTGTACCTGGCCCAGTCTTATACTCTAACAGTGTGTATAGCTATCTAGGTCACGTTGCTGGCCGCTCCCTCCAGTGCTGCGTTGGTCCATTCGCCTCTGTCACAGCTGATGGTTTGTCGTTATTGCTCACGTAGGAATGACTTCAGCCCTGCAAAGCAAGATTAGGGACTGCACACACAACAAGCTCATGTTCTTTACTGATTACGGCTGTCTGTACTTTTATTATCAATCACCTTATGTCTTGATCATCCTTGTGTGGTAGGACAGCCCAGTCCGTCTCCACAGGTGTATTAGATCAGGTGTGCGCAGCTGGGAGTCATTATCCTGATGCACCTGGCTTACGGGGCGGTGCTACACTGCAGTATATTTGAGAGAGGGCTGCGCATTTTCCACATGCGTCCTCTACCTGGAGCTGGGGTGTTCACTCAGCCGCGTGGTTTGCTGCGGCAGTCTCGAGATGCTGGCGGAGTATTTTTCTACCTACCTGTCAGGTATGTTGCAACGCAGTCACTGCATCTCCAAGTGACGTTTTGTGCGGTGTTTGATCTGCTCTCTGCTTTTAGCAGAATTCGGCTGGTACCTTGGCCGAAGGCTGGGAGCTGGGTATGTGTGTGGCCTCGGAGTGGGGCGTAACCTATGCATCGCGTTGGATTTTTGAGGTAGGCTGGCTAATTCTTGTCATTTTAAATGTGTTTGCTGGGCTGCACTTGGAATGTCTGTCTGACTGCTGTTGGCTGTTTCCCCTGATGCCCGAGGAGCTGCGGCTTCATTGACGAGCAGCTCTACATCTGAAGAAAGGTGCTGCTGTTCTGTCTCTGTGGTTATTCCAGCAAGTTCTCGGCTTATCGCGAATTGCTGCTTCAGTTCTATGATGTTTTAAAAGACAAGCCTAGTGTGCGCGTGCCCATCGCCTGGCACGCCCGTTGTTATTGTTCTTGTTAAATTTATTAGTTTTAGGATTATTTTTTTACTGAGTTTGTGATTTGTTTGTTTTTTTTCCTTTTGTGATTCTGTGTTTGGTTTTGCAATTATTTTTGGGGTTTTGCATGATTGTTTTTTTGTTGTTGTTTTGGGTTATTTGGGCGAGCAGGTGGCCTGATTGGCTTTGGAGGTCCCAGAAAGATTACATTTATTTGGCCACCTACTATAGAGCTGTCTCGTGTCACCGCCACTGAGGTTTTATACTGAACCATTGTCATTTTAAACAAAGAATACATTGTTAATAAATTCTATTTTGCGTATATTTGAGTCACGTCTGTCTCTCGTGTCATACGTACCTGTGAGACATTTCCCTGTATGGGAGTGGTGGTTCCCTCTAATCGGATTTCCTGGGGGTGAAATTCCCCCAGGTGGCGTTGTCAGTCACTTTGGTAATATGCCAAAGTACATTAACCCTCGTAGCATTGCCACACTTGCATTCAAACACAAGTAACAAGTAGAATAAAGCATAAGCTCCTTCTTATTGATTCTGGACTTTTCTTTGTTTCATTACAGTCACATCGTGGTAATGATGCTCTTGACTTTCCTATTCCTCAGAACTAATACAACTCTTTAATATGCACTCTTAGCAAATTATGAAACACACCATTTCCCACATAGGGTTACAGTTAGCTCATATTGTATTATTGTATAGTCAGGGTTTATTGTAGGGTCAGGGTAGGCTCATATTGTATTATTGTAGGGCTAGGGTTTATTGTTAGGGTCAGGGTTAGCTCTTGGCAGCGGAAACATGAGAGCTGAAAGATGGTCAATGTCAGACAGTTCTTTGAACTCAGAGACGATGCTCAGGGCTGGTCACTTCCTGCTGTACTGCATGTAAAGAGCTAGTCTCTGACAACCATACAGTAGTTTTGAGTTCTTTTGTTCAGATATAAAGTGAATAGATAGATGTTGATTACCTTGACAGTTTCGGTGAAAACTTTTACCTTCTTGAGAAGTGTTTCACTGACGGTGTGTGATGTGTCAACTGCCGGCACAAGCAGCACGCCCAGTAGATCTACCAGAGTGGCAAAGCCAACCACGCCAACGCCGTGATGGCATGTCATGGTGAGACCAACGGACCCGACCACCCCACGCCACGACCCCCGCCGTCCTATTTCTTCAGGAGTAGAGTGTACCAGATGTGGGAGAGCACGAAGCCCACCTCATCCCAGTTCATGGTGCTCTCCGCCCGCCTCCTGATCTCCATAGCCTCCTTAGTCCTGCATTTTAGTTTGTTGTCTTCAGTTCCGATGATTCCGCCCCATTCCAGTAGGGCGGGGTTAGGGCAAGGGTTAGGTTAAACCCTAACCCTATGCCATTATGGCATGGGCGTGGTTGGCCTGGCAGATCTGGTGGACCTACTGGACCCAAGTCAAGGTAATCAAATCCTTGACTTGGCATGCTTTTACATCTGAATAAAAGAACTCAAAACTACTGTATTAACAAGAAGACATGAGGAACATTTTTGAGCTGTGACAACCATAATTCACAAAAACGACAGCAAGACAACTAACAGGTTGATGCATGGCTGCAAAATAATATTCATTATTTACTTACTGATGAGGCCATAAGGCAGGAAGACATAACAACATAACTCATGACAGAAAACTGCATTAAATAAAGCAGAAATGAAATAATGGGTCAGAGGCTCACTGCTTTGATTCAGTACAGAGTTTATGGGCTTTTTTGATGTAAACATTTGATGACACAATAAGCTCCAAAACACTATTTCAATTTGATATTTAGATGCCATATGCTTTATATAATGCGATGTCTTAACCTGATCTGATTTGACTCCAGTTTGCAATCAGAAAGTCCCAGCTGGAGAGTTTTAATGAAACTAACCCTAACCCTAACTGCTACCCTCTTCTAGTAACAGAATTAATGTCTCCAATTTATGGGAATGCGATCAGGCTGGTTAGCAGAAATCCTGCATGTGAAATGCTGCATTTAAGTTTTAAAGCATTAGAAAGTCTTAGAAAGTGTGCTAATCTGAATTAAAGAACAAAACCCAAACTATTCGCCTCCAGTCCTGTTGGATCAACGTGCACATATGCTGGTATGTTCATGTTAAATACAGCAGGAGGCAAATCATCACATCTTCCTCCCACTCAGATCTTTGAGTTCCTGCACCAGCACTTATCACTTATCTTGACAAGCTGTTTCTCACAAGGTGATGAGACTTAAAAAGTGATAAATTTTACAATGTGCATAAAGTTGTATATTGGTGCTTTACGACCAGAAACTGGAGCTTTAAATGTGCTTTTTCCATCTCCATTATATTGTCTTTTTACAACATTACTGTGGAAACAAAAATCTAATTGCAAAATTGAGATATTTGAATTTTCATATTTGGAGTCCAGACAGTTGGAGATTGCTCCTGCCTGAAAATGTTCAATAATAGTCTTTTTTCTGAATTACATAAGCACCAATAGTTACCAGAAAAAGGAGTAGATAGCTCTTTAGCCTGTTATATGTAGCAGCATATATGGGTTAAAATGAGAATCTTCAACCATGAAAACTGGATTTTCTGTGGCAATGTGTGAAGACAGGCATGACTGCAGGAATGTAGTGAGGAAAAAACACAGCATCACACAGTGAAAAATCCTAAATCACAGCCTTAACACTGGAACAGAAAATTGGCTGAAATGGAATGACTTGAAATCAACTGCGAGACTGATTGGTTGCCTGGCAACAGTCTTGGTATGGGCATCAACAGGTTTAACCGGCCTACGGTCTTTGGAGGCATGCTCAGGGACGCTACGAGTGTCAGCAGTACGTACACAGCATGGATCAAAAATAAAACTGTTCTCAGCATCAGTGATTATGTGAACTTTATAATGAAAGATTTAATATTTACCAACAGCTTCAGTCCATGAGAAACTGCAACATTTTCTATAGAAGTGATGCAGAATTGACAGAAGTGCTAAACAAATGTAGGCTTCCTGTTCAGTGACGTTTTGTAGCATCTTTCCATCGTTTCCTCATCCAGCACTCTGTTCAGATGCAGGACTGAGTAATCTCCGTTAATCTGATCATGATGAAACATTAGACCATCATCCTACAGTTAGATAGCACTCTGTAAATGTTTAGACAATGTGATGGAAAGGATTCTTTACAATCTCCCAAAGAAAAGCAACTTCACTGATTATTCTTGGATTCTCAGCTGTTCATTGTCTTTGTTTGTTTTCTGTATGTGTTGTTCAGTGATGTGAGCAGAATAAAAGAGGGCATGCTGAAAAAGACAAAGAGGTAAAGGCTCCAACATGAATAAAAATCAGCATCTGGCACAAGGAAAACAGAAGACAGAGAGCCACGATGCTGAAGGATGTAGGTGACCATTTGCTCAACCTAAAAAGCTTTTTTTGTTCTCTTATAGTACATGCAGCTTCCACACTGTACAACATGAGAGCTCCACTAAATTATGGAAACTTGTTTGTTTTCTTTAACTCAAATTTTCCTTGTAAGTTTTGAATATTAAACTCAAGTTTATAAATTTTAAAGAAATTAAACTTAAAGTAATTAATTGTCTTGACTATTTGGAATTTTTATCAGGACTGTCAGTGTTGATTTAACTTATTTCTGTAAGTTATACCTTAATAAAAGAAACAGCGTGCTGGGGGGAGGGTCTTGCTGAAGAAATACCACAGTTTTGGGATTAGTGAAAAATAAAACTGTCAAGCTATGATATCTAAGAACTATCATGCTCACAACTTCTCTAAATTGGACAAACCACAGTATTCCATCCACAATTTAATTATTGATGAAACAATAGAGAAAACAGCAGTGGACTACTTCCAGCTGCAGAGGGACTCTGTCACGGCATGGAGTGTTAGAACCCATGAAGCAGACACACAGACAGGCAGGTACAGAACAACGGATTTAATGTCTTTAAAAAAAACTGAAAACACTCCATAAGGGAGGCACGAGAAACAGACAGATTGGGGGCTAAACTAAACCAAGGACGACGGACCAGAAGGCCGTGATGGGGGTAAATAAACTAATGGGGAAGGTGACTCACGTAATAGTCCAGGGGAATCGGGAGATGAGGGGGGGATGGGGCTGAGGAGAGCCGGTGGAGGAGCTGTGGCAGAGACGACGGGGCAGGCAGAACCAGAGCAGACGACTGGAGTGCGGAGCGAAGGGGGGAGACAAGCAGACGGGGGGTTCCAGGGTGAAGCAGGGAGAGACAGAGCAGGCAAGGAAGTCCAAGGGCCAGGAGAAAGAGACAGAGTTCCAGCAGAGGTGTGCACATGATGGGGAACCGCAGGCAATGACCCAGCGAGGAGCGTTTGGCAGAGCCAGGCTTTTATCCACTGCTGATTGTAGATTGAATCAAGCAGCGGACAGAGCAGGAGAGGGAGGAGCAGTGACAGACGCTTTTCAAGCTAGTGTGGCACTATGTGTTTTAGTTATGCTTTAAAATAGTTGCCCCCCCCCATTTAATTTGATTTAAGGTTAAAAACTACTAGATGGATATTTTCCACTATTGTAAGGGTTACAGTGTGTTTTGAAATAAGCTGCATTACTCTTTTACGCCAGCCAAGGGCGCATGGTGCTTTTGGGGATCAGTAGCTGACGCCATAGAAGAAGCGTAGTCAATACGGTGATCTGAGCAATGTCAAGGTCCTGTAGTAAAGCTAATTTTGCATCTTTTTGCAGGTACGCTTGTTTGTAACGACACACAAGTTATATAGAACAGTAGTAATGTTTCTTAACCCCTTAGTCCCTACAGCCCCCGCCGGCAGGGGCTGTAGGGACTAAGAGTAGGTGCCTCACAAACAGGACTCAGGAACTAAGGGGTTAAGTACCTTAGAGAGTAAAGTGTAATAAGCTAACGATGGTTACGAATGTAACTACGGTTCTATGAATTCCGGATGACCGCCAGAGGCGGTGCATAAAGCACTGAATGATCATCCTTACGCTTGCGCAGGTCGAGTATTAATGATAACAAAGTCACATGTGACCTCCTGGTGGCTCACGTGAACCTATATAGTCACGTGACACCGGGAGCTCAGTCCCTCAAGACCCCTCGCAAGCAGGAGATTCCGAGGGACTGGACGCTCTGGCGGTCATCCGGGATTCATAGAACCATAGTTACATTCGTAACCATCGTTCTATTTCATCCCTACTGACCACCAGAGGTGGTGCATAAAGCACTGGATGACATATATCAACAAAGTCCCGAGGAATCCAATAAAAGACGACAACAGCAAACCATGCCCACCTTATAAAGCAGATGAGTCGTGCTGAAGGACCCCGTCCAATGGGTTGGACACCGCCATGTTCACTCTGTAAAACCTCGAGAATGTAGATTCCGACGCCCATGATGCAGTCTCACAAATAACATCAAGGGGAACACCGGCCAATGCAGCCCATGAAGTGGACAGACCTCGCGTGGAATGGCATCTCACACCCTCCGGTAGAGACCGCCCCTGCGACAGATAAGCCTGCTTAATAACATCAACAACCCAATGGGCAAGTCTCTGTCTTGACAGAGCCTGGCCCAAGCGAGGTCCGGCATAGCAGACAAACAGGTTGTCAGACTTGCGGACACCCCCGGTGGCCCGTACATACATTTCGAGAGCACGAACAGGACACAGAGGCTCAGACGAAGTCGTTGATCCAAAACGCGCCAGCCGGAGTGGACGTGCAATAGCGGTACCGGTAAGTACCTTTGGAAGAAAAGAAGCGTCAGGCCAGAGAGTAACACCAGAGCCGTCAGCATCCCACCTGCAGCAGCTGTCATGAACCGACAGGGCCTGCAGTTCCCCAACACGCTTACCCGAAGCCATAGCCAACAAAAAGGCAGTCTTCAACGACAGCCATTTCAAATCAGCCCGGTCCAGGGGTTCGAACGGAGCAGCCCGAAGGGACTCCAGCACGAGAGATAAATCCCAAGACGGAGCCACCGGCCGTGTGAGATGGCGGAAGCGGCGAGAACCTTTTAAAAAAGACGACACAGTCTTATCACTGCCAATGGTACAACCATTAAAGCCAGCAAGAAATGGCGGCAACATATACCTTAAGGGTAGATGGCGAGTGACCCAGGTTGAAAAGTTCCTGTAAAAACTCCAAGATGAACGGCACAGGGCACTGGACAGCGTCAAGGTTCCTGTTCCGACACCACCTATCAAAAAACGTCCATCGGCTGGCATACAACCGCCGAGTAGACGGTGCCCGGGCATTGGCAATAGTGCGGCCTATGTCCCCGTCATACTCAGAGAATGAGATCCCGGGCCCTGTAGCAGCCAAGCAGCAGCCAAGCCCACAGCCGGAGCCGATCTGGATTCAGGTGCAATATCCTCCCCTCGAATTGGGACAGGAGGTCCTTCCTGGACGGCAGGGGCCTCGGCAAGCTGCAGCAGAGCCTGCGCAGCAGCGGAAACCATGTCCTGGCCGGCCAAAATGGGGCTATTAGTATCAAATGATGGCCCTCGTGAAAAACCCTGAGCAGCGTTGGCAAGATTAGCGGAACAGGTGGAAAAGCATACAGGAGAGTTCTGGGCCAATCGTGTGCCAGAGCATCCAGGCCCCGTGGAGCCGTGTTGTCCGCAAGGCTGAACCAGTCGGGACAATGCGTGGACTCCCTGGACGCAAACAGGTCCACTTCGGCCCTGCCGAAGGTCTGCCAGAGATGACACACCACCTCCGGGTGAAGTCTCCATTCCCCCGGTCGAGGCGTCCGCACGAGACAGGAAATCCGCCGATGTGTTCAGCCCGCCTGGGATATGCATAGCTCTCAGGCTGGCCAGACGTGGAGCAGCCCAGGTCAGAATCCGTGTGGTGAGCATCACCAATCCCAGAGACCGGGTGCCCCCCTGTTGATTGATATGGAACACCGCGCTCGTGTTGTCGGACCTCACCAAAACACGCCTGTTCCGTAGATATGGAAGAAAGAGCCGCAGCGCCAATTCTACTGCCATCAGTTCCAGAACATTGATATGAAGCCTCTGCTGCCAAGGTGCCCACATGCCTTGAACCATGTGGCCCTGCCATGTCGTTCCCCAACCTCAAAGGGAGGCGTCTGTGTGGACCACCGCCCGGGGAGCTGGAACAGAGCCCATAGGCACCCCCTGAGTGATGAAGTGGCTCCTCCGCCACTGTGAGAGAGATTCGAGACAACGTCGGGACACACGGAGGCGCCTCCGCCTGTGATCGTGTCGTTCCGGATCTAGGTGCAAGCTGTTTAGCCACATCTGGAGTGGTCGAAGTAACAGTAGACCCAAAGGGACTACCGTCGATGCCGCCACTAACTTCCCCAGTAGGCGAAGGTACAGGACGTAAGGCGGAGCCCGTCCACGCTGGAACTGTGGGAGCATGTGCAAGATATCCCGAACTCTTTGAGGTGAGGGGCAAGCGGTCATGGTCCGCGAGTTCAGCACCATACCGAGAAAAGTCGTCACCTGTGTGGGCACCAGGTTGCTCTTCTCCACATTAATGCGCAAGCCTAGAGAGGCTGCATGATCGAGTACAGTTCGAGTATCCTGAACAATTTCTTCGTGAGACAGGGCGCAGATCAGCCAGTTGTCCAGATAGGGCATGATCTTCAAGCCCCGAGCTTGCAGGGGCGACAGAGCCGCAGCAACGCAGCAGGAGAACACTCTGGGCGACAGGGAAAGGCCGAAAGTAAGGATGCGGAACTGATAGTGCTGCCTTTGAAAAGCAAACCGAAGGAACCGCCAATGTGGATGCGCAATTGGGACATGAAAATATGCGTCCTTTAAATCTATCGACGTGAACCAGTCCCCTGGGTTGATTGCCTGGAGGACTTGGGGGATGCACAACATTTTGAACGGAAGTACCTTTAAAAAGGCGTTCAGACCGCGAAGGTCGAGAACGGGGCACAAGTCGCCCGTCTTTTTCGGAACAAGGAAGTATCGGGAATAAAAGCCCCCTGGATCCAGCAGGGGGTCCACAGGCACCATAGCACCCTTGGCCAGCAAGGCACCAATTTTGGTCTCCAGTGTCCGTGCCCTGACCGGGTCTCGGATAACGGTAACCTTCACCCGGCCATGAACGGGAGGCCGGCGGCGGAACTGAATACGATAACCACGGGTCAGTGTGGCGAGTACCCAGGCATCTGGGGTATGGGCGGCCCAGAGTCTGAGTTGACCCAGGGTAAAATATCCGATCACCGGCCGTAGAGTCTCATTTGCGTGCCCCCTGCCTTCTTGAGGGCTTGGGGGGGCGCTGGTATGACTGCCCAGTCCTCGAGGGGCGGGAAGGCATAGCCGAACCCTGCGACCTCCGTTCGGGAACCGGCCTATAGTCCTGGTGACGGGACTCAACAAAGGGGTTCGATGTGGCCGAGGGGTACCCCCGTGAAGACGACGAGGTAGATCCCGAACCCCCACGGGAAGGCGGACGCGTTCGAAGACCCACCAACTGGTGTCTCGTGCGGTTCGCCTGCGCCGTGCGCTCCAAGGCCTCCAGCACAGCCGCTCCAAACAACTCACCAGGAACCACCGGTACACTCCGCAAAGTCCGTCTGCTCGGCTCCGAAAGCGGAGATTGCACCAACCAAACTTGGCGTCGAGTCTGTACGAGAGTGGACATGAGACGCCCGAGCTCCCTAGACATAAGGGCAAAAGCCTGCAGGGAAGCATCCATCAGGCCCCGTGTAGACGGGTCAACGGAGCCCCGGTCCAATGACGCCGAAAGGCCCAACATGAGATGTGACAGAGAGTTACCGATACGACCCATGGGGGCGCCCATGTCATATGCCTTGCAGAGTAAGTCGTCCGTAATCCTACACTGAGGCCGAGGACATCTAGCATTAGTGCGAAGTGTCTCCTCCGGATGCACTATAAGGGACGCAATGGCCGGTTCCACAGCAGGCATATGACCGAGGCCATACTTGTCAGCATCGTGCATAGAAGCCAGTGCACGACCGTCAGAAGTGCGCCTGGAGAAGGCTTTATTGTCTGTCCAGCAGGCATGTCGCTCTTTCACATACTCCTGAGAAGGAGGAACAGCAAAAGGCATGGAGGCTTGTTGGCGACGGAAAAAGGCGCTGGACTGGGCCTGTTGAGCACAGGGTACATCGAGACCCAAGCGGGTAAGGGCAGTTGCTATAGCCACAGACACGGATTCCTCTCCCGTGCCCAGGGAGCCCGTTGATGCATGAGACCCAGCCTCAGACACCCGGGAACTCAATGTGTCACAATCGTCCTGAAACTGCACATCGGACGCAGCAACAGAGAGTGCATCATCATGTAAGGGTGGTTCATGTTCATGCGGAACATCCACAGTGCGTCCAGCATCAGACTGAAGATTCTGAAGCAGAGCCTTCATCTGAGCGAGCTCCGATGACAAAGAGTCCACTTTACTGGATAACTTACTCTGAGAGTCTGCCTTCCGTCTCTTCCTCGGTTTAGGGTTAGGGTTATCCGATTTCTCACTTGATTTATTGCCTCAACAAACATTTTCCTGATGGTTTTTTGGTCTTATTTTAGTGTGGTATTTATTTTGGTAAAATATGGTCCGATTTAGAGAAAAAATAGCTGATAAAGCACGGTATGTTTTAAAAGCGGGGCTACTCTGTGATTGACAGTTTCATATTCTCGATTTGTCCGTAAAATCGACCCATCGCTTGTCACCTCTTATTTTAAAAGAACAAAATGCTGAATCCAGAACTTCAGAATAGCAGTTGAAAAGCCACAAGGTGACATCACCATGGTTACATCCATGTTTTATATGTAAACTGTTGTTTTTGCCGCAAAACAAATGACAAATAAGAAAATAAGTCTTTCAAAGTCTTCTAAACATGTTTGCGGATATTGAAGCAAATATTATCACTGTTTAATATTTATTTTAAAACTATCTTAGGTAGGATATAATGTTATTTTAAAGACAGTAATAGTACAATAGCATATGCTTAATAATCCTGTGATGTTAATACAGTGTAACTTTGTGGTTCTTTTTGCATTTTTATTTACTGAGAACAATTTGTCAATAACTCTGTGAAAAGATCCTCAGCTTTGTTCTCTTCGTGTCTGATGAAAAGAAAAACAAAGCGGTGTTTGTCCTTTCAGCGTTCAACAACATATTCAGCCTCTTTCATGTCAAAACAGAAGATCAGACGTGAGCAGCGATCAGCACGTCGTGTATTAAATGTCATCTGGTACAACAGCAGAGGTCATCGGATCAGCGATGAGTGTCGGGATGAGATGAAGGCTTTCCATGAATCTGAAAGACAAAGGCAGCGACACAGCGACACTGCTGTGAAGAAATACAACTGCAAAACAACAAGTAGACATGTGGTACGTACGTAAAAACCCATTATAGCTCATGAATAATGTGCAAGAAAACACAATGAAACAGGAGCGTTTGCAGTGAAATATGAGTATAGTGTATGCAAAACTACATGGGATGAAAACCTGAGCATACAGAAAGAAACCTGAGAATAATGAAACTTGAGACATGCTGAGTGAATGATAAAGCTGAGGGGAATACAAATGGATCAAGACCCAACAACATCACCTCTGGATGAAATTTCTCAATATTTTTGCCTTGTTTTGAAGTCAGTGCTCATTTTTTTCTCAACATTTAATCCAAGAAATGCCTCAATTGGAACCCAACACAGCTCTGCCCTCAGGAAGATGCCTCCCCCTGGGATCCCTCCTGCAGCGGCTCTGAGGTGTTTACGTGAATTAGCAAATGCTATGCAATTGGAATGCTGTTTCTGGAGAGAAAAACTCATGTAATGTTGCTTTGAACGTCACAGATTGGTAGGAATTACAAATTGCTTCCCCATAATGGGGTCAGCATACTGCTGGTTTGATTCACTGCGAAATTAGGCCTACGAGATAATTTGAGAAATGTCAAAGTTATAGCAAAAAAAAAAAAAAAACACCCTTGAAACCGCTCATATCTGTCTGGCAAATACTGTGTACGGAAGTCGAGTTTAGCTTATCACAAAAAGTGCAAATGAGGAAAAATCTTTCCATTCTCTGTCTAAAGATTAAAAAATATATAAAACTATTATTGCCTCTAAAGCTAAAATGTTACTTGGATGAACTCAGGCTTGTTGCTTCTTTACCTCTCCAGTCTTTATGCTAAGCTAAGTTAGCCTTTTGCTGGCTGGTCCATTATAAATGCATTTGGCAGATTTGTAGAATTAATTTACCAAAAAATTATATCACATATGTCACTATTGGCAAGCATCAACAAACTTCCGAGAACAGAGGTGTTTGCGTCTACTGGCAATTTTTGTTTGGCACTTATTCATAGTTTGCTTTCAGTTGTAGTTTTCTGTCCTGGTTCTTGCATTTCACTGCAGTGAGTTACGCTGTCGCCTCACAACTCGTGGTTTGCGGGTTCGACTGGTGTCCTTGTACCTGCACAGGTTTTCCTACAGTTTGCGTCACTATCCAAAGACACTCATGGCAGGTGAAATGTTAATTCTATGTGATTCCAAGTTGTAACTGTGAGCATGACTGGTTATCTGTCTTCCTGTGTTGTGACCTTGTGATGGGCTGGTGGCCTCGGCTGCTCATTGTCCATCTGGGATACATTCCAGCCCTCCTGTCAACCTCTGGAGAATAAACTGACTGCAGACATTCTGCAGTACAAAACGGGTAAAAATCAACTGTTTGCTATAAATTGTCTGGATGCCTACTGCATGTTGTCAATGAATCCAATTTGCAAAAAGTTTTAAAACCTAAACCTAACTCTCTACAGATACTTCCTAAAGAAACCAACCTTTTCGTTTCACAACTCTGCAAACATCCATCTGCTGCACAGTTATAGCCTCATAGTAGTTTCAGTGTCTTTAGCAGCCTTTCACCAAGTCTTTAGCAGGACAACCAGAGCATATGGCATGAACTGGAGAGTTCTCCGTCACCAGCGAGTGGAGCTCCGATGCACAAAACTCCTGATTCTGTTGGTGACACTGATGCTTCGCTATGGCCTTCTCACTTGGCTTGAGGATTCGCTGCTAAAGAGTCTTTCTTTGCATGTTTAAATTCACAGAAAGCAACTGAGTGTAAGTCTGTAAGATTCTCCACAGCATTAATTAGAATGTCTCAAGCTGCTTGTATTGGTTGTTTCATTGCTTAGCATGCGTTTCAGCTGCATCCACAGTTTGTCAACATTCTGCTTGCAGTTTGTTCATTCTGGACCACAGAGGTGATTAGTGGGGCGATTTGTAGCATGATAGCTGTTGCATAAGAGCTAAATTCTCTAATTGGTGCTCTTGCACTGAAACTCCACTGCAGAAACAAAGCAAGTGACAGAATATTAAGAGAAAAGGTGCAATTACTGCTCACTTAAATGGACCAATCAGGTGCCATCAGTTCCATTGTTCTCACTCACAAGAGAAAGTAATCCGGCACTGAAAAGGCAGTGATTGCAGTGGTCCAAAAAAAAAAAAAAAAAAAATTCCCACTCCAGATCCATGGGAATGCTATTAAGAATGCACCCGGACTGTGAATGGACTGTTAATGCTGACGGACTGCTCCACTGAGACCATTAGAACTATTCTGAAAGACCAAGTGAAGCCATTACTATTTGCTTTCCCAGCCTAATTCTTCTTTTTAAAACGTTTCAAGTTTGGCTGTGCCTCTGCTGTTTGTCTACATTCTGAGAGCGTTTCTGTTAAACATAAAAAACATTTAATAGCGAGGTTTAATGTCTTTCTTCATGCCCTCTAAAAGACTTTGACTCGTGCACTCTCCGGAGGGCACCCGGTTTTTGATTTTGGTCAGACATTCTAAACACCAGATTGGCTGCCTAGCAGAAAATCCACACATTAACATCATATCCTCTTTGTGTTGTAAAGGCGACTCCAGGGAATAAGTGGCGCCCACAGGTAGCTGGGGGATACATTATTCCGGTGACATACCACAGCTGATCACTTCTTCCCTGTTCTTTCTCTCTCCCCCCCGCTGAGAAAACAGGCCAAGCATCTGAAGACCCGTGGGTCAGTGTGCACTTACGTTTGCATCAATAATGCATGGCCTTCCATTTGAACCAGCAAGCTGTGGAACAACACATGCAAGTCGTTCATACTTTAAACACTGCTGTGGAGAAGCTGCCTTTCAAACAGCTGTAATGATACTGACTCAGCTTTCAACGTTGTGAGCTGTCACTCCTAATATCTGAGTATTTTATCTGTGTGTGTGCAGCCTTTTTGTTGATGCTTGGATTTTTTTGTGTGTGCAAGCATTAGCACATTGGTGCAATCACAACAGAGACCAGATTTCACTTTTTCTTCTTGTAGAGAAAAAAAATTGGACAAAGAGTGAGAATAAACATGCATGTTAGGGGTAAATTAAAGCACAATTTTGAGATTATTTACCCCTACTGCTCTTATTTTCTACTAATACTGTATCAAAATCATGTCTCAGCTGCTCTGGTAACAAAATTAAAAAAGGTTTGCAGAGACTGAACACGTCAAATCTTTCAAAATAGAGTCCCTGAGCATTGGGAAATGTATCATTTGATTGAAATAAAATCACAGAAAAGCAACATAATGGATATTTTTGCAACATCATGGCAGTATTTGAGACATCCTGTGCATAAGCAGCGTTGAACATTAACCCTTCAGGGTCTAGTCGAGTCCTGTTACCTTCAGGGTCTAGTGGAGTCCTGATACCTTCAGGTCTAGTGGAGTCCTGATACCTTCAGGGTCTAGTGGAGTCCTGATACCTTCAGAGTCTAGTGGAGTCCTGACCTCGACAGGTCAGGGCTGTTGAGGACCAACAGAATATGAGGCAGGTGGTCATAATGTTCTGTGTGTTACATATAAATGCATGTGGATACCTGTGGACTAACTGGTCAGTATACACACATTCAGTTGAATGAGAAAGAGTGTCCAGACTTTTGACTGATAGTCCATGTGTTGGATATAGATGAATATGGATAAATAGATATGCACATAAGCCTGTGAATTACGACATGTTTCCACCAGAAATTCTGATATTGTAAACCACCGAGTAGCTGTGGCTGTTCATTTTTCATATTTATAAAGTATTAGATTAGTTTGAACCTCAATGAGAAACTGTGACATTCAGCTGCTGTCCTTTAGAGTGAATGGGCGGTTCCAGCAAAAAGTCACAATAATGGCAACAGTCATAAAAATAATTGAACTACTGCATCCCATCTGCCTTCATCGTGTGAGCTATGGTACTGGTATTTCAAAGACCTGAATGGAATGGTCATCGTTAGCGCAGATATTGATTTGTAGTTGTCTTAATCATACAAAGGCAGGACGGTGATCACAGTGCTGTGCCGGAGAGATGTTTGGAGATCTTTGCAGTTTTCATCAAATTAAAAAGGAGGCACTTAATTATGATGTGAAGGAACAAGATGCGAGGACAACATAAGCATCATTATTAGATTTTAAATAGTGGGTTAGAAATAAAGTATTGCAGCAGTATTTTTAGCAGCAGTATTTTTAGCAGCAGTATTTTTAGCAGATGCAGCCCCGCATGCTTCAGATGTGTCTCATACATTCTGCTAAATTCTGTCTCCAGGCTTTTTTTGGACTTCCCCCAACACATTCAGATTCAAACCTAGGGATTCAAACCTTCATGCTGATCTTTTTTTTCCTGTGTGAAATAATTGCTGCTGAGGAGGAAGCGTATTTTCCAAACATCTTTTTTCCCTAATGTTTTTTTTCTCTCCAACCAATCAAGAATGAGGAGAGACCAAAAGTTAGTAACCTGAATGATCACGACTGAGTCACCGGGGCTGTCTGGGATGGGGAGGAGTGTGTGCTGCTGGTGCTAATATGACAGTCATAAATCCCTGATTTAACCTCAGTGGAAGTCTGAGAATCTGCAGCCGAGGTCTGAACCGCCAGCAGGCTGAGCGCCTCCTCAGATGCTGAGGAAGGAGGGTGGAGGCAACACGAAAAAGGAAAAGGAGGTTTCAGCACCGGAGCTGTCCGTTCTGCTGCTCCTGGAGAACGCTCTATTCTATCTAATGTCTGTCTGTTTTTCTAAGGAGGAGCTCCGATCTCTCTGAGGAGGATAACAAACTGCCATCCATCTCCCTGCAGAACGGGGGAGAGCAGAAAACAGAAAGGTGCACATACTTCATTCGAGTCTTTGCCATGCTGGACGGCCGGGCTTGAGGCAGAGAGGATAAAGTCCCCCTCCTTCCAAAATAACCAGGCTTGGTTGTTTTTTTCATCCCTTTACGGTGAGTCCACGCATTTGAAGATGTTTTTTTTCTCCCTGTGAAACATGTGGGACTGCTGTAGCTTCAGCTTTTACGCAGAGCAGAACTCATTTGTAGGGAGGTTTTAGTGTGTGCTGAGAAGCCTCGTTACAGATGCTTGTATGGGGAAGTGTATTTAGGTCAGCATCCATATGGGTGTGGATGTGCACCGCCGTTGGTTTCAAACTACAGGAGTGTCTCGTTTCATGTCTGATCAACAGAGTGAGGATGAGACAGGGGAGTTCTTACACTATACGTAGCTGATGCACATCATTTGGCACAGGGTGATTGTTAAAGCAGCCAGGCTGTTTTCTCTTCTGCAACTGGCTGATGCTAAATCCTCTCTGCAGCTCTCGTTGTAGTTTTCTGCTGCTTATGTCCCACAGTGAGGAGACTTGTCCATTAAGTCTTTGTTTACAGCCCCATTCTCGTTATCTCCTGGTCCACAGAGGCGCCACGGTTTTAGTTTTTTTTTTTTTTTTTTTTTATGTTAACCTTGGAGTGAGTCCGGCCCCTCGGTCGGTGACAGATCCCCCTGCAGCCCTGAGCTTGCTTCTGCTCTGTGCTCATTGTCAAAACTCTGTCAGAGCTGGCACAGTGCTGCTCGCCTGGCAGCGCCTGAATGCCAGCATCATGTCCCCAGCTCTAACCATGCATTGAGATTTAAATTCCTCCTTAATTCAGGCTCTTCTCCAGCTGAATTTCAAACCCCTCTAGTATGCATTTTGCCAGAGGGAGAGTTGTTATTTGTATGAGGAACCATCCTTGGGCTGCCTTTTTTTTAATTTGCGTATTTACCCTGTGTGTCTGAAAGCACGTAGATCTGCGTGTTTCAGCTGGCTTCCTAATGATTCCACTCTCTGGCTATTACAGGGATCTGGGTGAACTCGTTAGTGTAATTAGTTCCAGGTCTTTGCTTCCCTGGTCTGTGGGTGAGATCTTCAACTAAAGGCGGATTCATTCCCATGAAAAGGCATGCTTTGTGATGCTTCCATTCAAAAACTCTTTCCCCCTCTTTCACTCCCCTCCTCTTCTGAAACAAGGAATGAAAAGGAGGACTGGTTGGGATTCTAATCAGCACATACCAGTGACATGGGATAGGGACTAGGGAATGACTAGGGAATTGTACAGTCAGAGAAACACACACCCACTTAATAGGAGAGAAAAACGGCCTAGCATTCTTTCTGCACTTTTATAATCCAGAAAACGCTCTGATGTACAGCAGGTTTGGAATTAAACTCGTGTTTGATGTTGAATTAAGGCAGCAACTTATTTAAACTTGTCTCTTGTAAAGCAGCGGATGCATTCACCGCTCCAAGCAGTCCGGAAGCACCTCAAATGAAGCAAGTGAAGAAGGAAAGAAATTCGCTAACAACAGTTAACAGACATGCCGCTAACAAGGCATGTCCACATGGCAGCTGCAGTTTGTGAGGAGCAAAATTGGGTCACAAGCCAAAAAGAGGGAGAGAAAGTGTCGATGCAGGTCACTAAATGCAATCTTGTCTCCTTCACTGTTAGGTTACTTCACTGAGTTAGGGAAGCTATCAAATCCTCTCAGGTTTTCTCAGAGAACCCTAGCAATCAGTTGAACCTATAATCTATAGAAGAACTGCTAATTTGGCCAATTACATGTTTCAGACTTGCCCAGTTGTGCTGTGACTTCTCTCAGCAGTGGTGAACTATTTTCCTTGGACTGATAAATGGCTGCTCAGTGAGCTCAATGACTTCTCCATGGTGACACTGGAACAGCAGAGGACTGAATACTAATAGAGACTTTAAGGTGTCCCCGTTGGCCTCTGCTTACAAGAGGAAATGGGTTGCAGTTTGAAAATAAGATTAATTTCCCATTTAAAAGCCAGCCCTCTGCTCTTGCTCACACAAAAACACTTCAGGTGGACTTCAGATAAACTTTGTGCCGTTGCCTCACATGGGTGTTAAACTGAGGAGTGTGGACAGACTAAAAAATGGATTCCTCAGAGGAGCAGAGAAAAATCGCAAGGATTTCAAGAGCACTTTGGTGCCACCTCCCTCTGAAATTATCAATATTTAATTAAACCAAGATGCTCCTGAGAGCTTCATCATCTGAGAGCTCATTGTAGATGGTTGCAGACATGAATCAAGAGGCTGAACGCACATTGAACTTGGATTTCATGTGCAGAAACGTCAGAGAAAATGGTGAGGAACAAAACGAATGCTCCACTTTACTCTGCATGTTTCACGTGGAGAATATTTCACGGCAGACATGAAAATGAGTCAATATCTCAGGAATATTCTGTTGCAGTGCAGCCTGACAGAAGAACATTTTCTCAACGTTATATTAGGGTTTAGGATTGAGAAGGAGTGGCCCTGTTTCTCCTCCCTTCGTCCAGATCTTTTTTTATCCAGGGGCATTTAAATCATTCAGAGGGGTCCAGGAAGGAGAGCAGAGCAGCTGAGGCAGCTGCAGGAGCCCAGCGATCGTCAAGCCTCGGGGAGTTTTATCTTCCTCAGCTTGTGTTGCCCATCAAATGGAAGATGAAGGCAGAATCTGAGCTTTAGCAGAAACACTTTGTTTCATGCTAGAAGGCAACAAAAATAACTGTGCAAAGAGTCAGATAATGCTGTAAATAACAAGATTCTTTGTTGGAAAAGCAATACAGTGAAGTTCTGACACCTGATAGTGCTTGGATTGTGTTGTCAAAGCTAATTTCTGGAAATCTTTTGCCTTCGCTTTGTTTCTTTATTTTTACTGAGGCTCACCTTGTTCTAAAGCACCCGCCTGACAGCGATGTGTTCTTCAAGAACTGTTCACTGTAGATTTCCAGTGGCTCACTGTCAGGGATGAAAAAAACAAATGCATCACCCCTCTCTCACTCTCTCTCTCTCCCTGCGTTTAGACGCACAAACGTCGCTGTCAGTCAGGCGGGAAGGAGGGTTGATCAGTTTGACAGGCTGGTGGTCAGAAGCTTTGGGATCTCAGACTTGCGAGGCGACCAAGTGGCAGGTTACCCGGTGCTATCTAAATGCGTGAAGGTATCAAAGCAAAAGCACTGACCCATTTGTGTCAGAACCGACTTGTACAGGGAGGAAGAGAGGAAGGAAAAAAAACACAAGGCCTTTATTTAAAATTCATAAGTTAACCTGAAAATGACAAGGTCTTCTGCGCGCTCACTTATTTCCTCGTCAGCCGTGGCTTCGCTCTCGGCTCTTGTTTAGAGAATGTAAATGCTGCTTTTACTTTGCTTCTGGATCTCTTTTTCCCTCCAGCATCATGAAATTTGTACACAGACGAGTGTAGAAACCGAACTGGGGTGTAGATTTTATTAAGGAGGCTGATAAAACAGGAAATTGCAGAACTTAAAGGTTATAACCTTTATAAATAAAAGTTCTACTTACTGCTGGCATTGATTGGAGGGAGTGCTTGAGGACCTTGAGGCCTGTAATGGTTTCTTGTTATTGTTTCTTATCCCCACCCTCTCCTACTGTTTATGAAGCCTATTCAATTTGTTTTCTGTTGATTATCTCATTTACAGTGGCATGGCCCATTATCTGCACTGCACAATAACTGAGCATCCAGCTGTGGTGGCAGCATTTATCCAATACATCAGCCATGGTGTGGTTATTTTAAGGCTCCGAGGACGCAAAAAGGCTCACAACCTGTCTTTTTTCCTTACGGTCATGTGAAAAGAGGCGGCAGTTTCTCTGGCATCTCTTTTCAACGTCTAAAGTCTGAGCCAGCGCTGCTATGAGCCTGAGTGGAAAGGTCACTTCAGTGGATAATTAAGTCCCCATAATAATCACTGAGCCATCCTGTGTTGTGATCACCACATCTCCTCTGTTTACAGCCCACTCATTAGCTGCAGAGGACCAGGCTTCTGGTAAGAGACTTCCACATACTCAAGTGATACTCCAACAATTCTGTATGATTTGAGTAACAGTAATCTCTATTATGGCTGCTTTCTAGTTTGCATTCTTATCCAGTTTTCTTCTTGTGAGGTTGGTTTTTGAAGGCCTGTGTGGTGAAACTCCTCTCAAAAAAAAAAAAAAAGACATTCCCGGGATTAATTTCCCTCTAAGCATGTTTTCTTTGTTCATTTTTGTATATTTGTTGGAATTTTCTCTTTATTTGATATTGTACATGGATATACAGACTGGAAAAATGGAGAGAAAGGGGAGCATTAACATTCAACAAAATTTCAATATATAGAGCATTAGACATTTGCAGGAGAAATGGAAATCTACTTCCAACTCCCACATGAATCCTTGTTAAAGTGCATTTGTTTACTTCTGTTTTGTGTTTCTGAGAGCTTTAATTAAAAGAGAACCTTTCAAGATTTGTCCTTCAGCACCGATAGGCTGAAGGACAAATATCCTCGATCTGATAACCAATCAGATCGAGCTGTGGGCTGGACATTGCTTGAGATCACATGCGGATCTAAGCGGAGCTAAGCAAAGCATTTGTGTTACCTCAAAATCCTGACTATGGAACTGTTTTGGTGGAAACTTTGTACACAGGAAGACAATCGTTGTGCGTAAAATGAAAACTAGTATGGCTGTCTCATTGCACTATACAAATCCTCTGCAAAACTTCATGCTTTCAGTGCGGTAGGTTGTTGTCCAGAGGTGGTGGTTGTTTTCCGTAGCAAAGAAAACAGAAAAAGGCAGTTAGCAGAAAGTTAGTCACCTGAAGTCAGCCGTAAACCTGACATCCGATGTGTCCAACTGGCTGAGGACGATCTTCAAGCTCAACAACCAATAGTTCAGATCAAAGATCTGGGGTTATACACATCACGTACAAACAGACGTGATGTGTATAATTATGTAAATTTTCCATTTATCCCCCAAAAAACTACATAGAATTTCAATCTGTGTGTTGTCTCTATAAGACAATGGATAATTATTGTAGTAAACTCTGACCCTCATTTATTTCTCATTTATCTGTAAACTGTAAACCCTAAGCCAAGCCAAGCCGAGTCACAGAACCAGTGCATTAAAATAGTGGACCGGGCCTTTCAGACTGAGCTCGTCTGTGCTAAAAGACGTCCTGCTGATCTGATTGTCGTCCCTGCCCTTAGGATAACTGTCTCTTCAGTATTCTACAAGCCTGCTTGTGCATTTTAATGATTGTTCATTCTCAGCATGTTTCTGTCATGTATTAGACTTGTGTAGACTGCAGGATGGCGCTGCACTAGAAGGACCAATCTTTTAAATGAAGCACTCGTCCTTGAGTTGGACAGTGTCTCAGCTGAACTCCACTCTGGAGTCAATATATGTCAGATTTTAATTTAAAATGAAGGAAGGAGGTTTTCACAGTTTATTTTTTGATATATTTTAGGCTTTTTCAGGTTATAATCAACACCATTTCACCACCGTCTGTACATTTTTCACTACTGATCCACTTTTTGGATAATAAATTACACGTTATTTGGCCATTTGTCAAGTGTGGACACATACATAAAACATATTTAAAAGGCTGATGGGAGGTAGTTAATAAATCCCTGTCCACTAGGGTGAGTGGATACGCGGCCCCAGCTGACCTGAAGCAAAGCTAAATCAATAAAACATCTATTTAGAATCAATAAAACATCGATTTGCTTCTGCTCAGCAAGTTAAAGTTATTAATAATAATACATTTTATTTTCATAAAAATCAGACACTTTGCAGGGCTCCAGCAAAGTGTCTCCAAAGTGTTAGGAGCATAGTGGCCCCTAACTTCAAATTTTAGGAGGGCAACCAGAAAATTTAGGGGTGCACACCAAAATCGACTTGCAAAATAAATATTCACATTTCCTCTCATTTTCACTGTATTACTGATAAATGCTTGCACAATAAATGCAGAAACTATGTTTTCAATTCACAATTTATTGTGCAGCAGTTGACACAACATAACAAGAAAAGCACTCAGAGAGTGCAATGCTCCACCAAGGCTGCTCAGTTGATGTATAATTTCCGACAGATGAAATCTGTAATTAAAATGACCTTGTGCTGTGCTTTTAATGCTGCGAGCTTTTATTTTGTAACCGTTCCAGCAGCACAGGAAGTGTTTCTCTAAGAAGAGGTTTCTTGACATGACAAAGGCGCTGCTGATAAGTCTGAAAATACACATAAAGATGAAATAAAATGGTTCCACGCTGTTGCTGTCTAGCAAAGGATGTGTCTAAACTTAGAAGCAGGTGGAATGGAGACAAGAAAGGAGTAAAGGACAGAAAGGTAAATTTGTGTTCAAAATAAGGCTGAACGTGAAGGCTTTGTGAAACATCAGGAGCTTCACCGTCATTCGTCGTCCCCCTGCTCTCACCCACATTGGCCCGCCTTCTTCTTTGGTGTTTGTCTCCTTGAGTTAATGTCAGTTGGTAAACCAGCTTATTTGCACATTACTGTGTACTGGGCTGAAGTGTGGAGCAGAAGTTTGAAAACAACAAAAAAAAAAATTGAAAACAACAAAAAAAATACGCAATAACCCTAACCCTATTTAAAAAGAAATCGGCAAATTCACTGGTTGCACAGGTGCGAGTAGATGAAAAATTTACTCGCACTGTCTCAAATTTTGGCCACAAAATGCAACCATTTAGTCGCAGTCTGGAGCCCTGCAACCTGATTCTAACCCTAACCCCAGCAAACATTTAAAATAAAGGAGCTTCATAAACAAGTCATAAAATAAATCCTAAAAATAAGTTTGTACAGTTAAATGTAAGGACCTTTTAATTGTGATTTACTTTGGCTGGGCTGCCATGTCATGTAGTTGTGTTTTGGATTGTTAGAATCATGAAACCACAGCAGTCGGTCTGAACTTTGTGCGATACAAAATGAGCGTCGTTGCTTCTAGTCTATGAAATCCAGGAGCAGCCTGAGAACATGAGGCCTGGAAGGCTATTAGAGTCTCAGCCTGGGAAGGAAGACAGCAAATGACTCCCATTTCACTTCAGATAAATGCAATTAAATTCCACACAAGCACTTATGTGGAGCATGGACGGATGTGATCGCATTGCAGAGCAAAGACTTGTGTCCCTAAGTAGCTTGTAATCAGCTTCAGTCCACCTTTTTTTCAACCATGTAATTCACGTCTCACTTAAGTGGAGACGAGAACTTGCGTCAGATTTGTGTTTTGCTCCTGACTTTCCTGTACAGTGCATCACACCTTCCTGTGCTTGATTTAGTGACCTAAGAAGTTTTACAATCGCATGGAAAGATGTGTCCGTGTCTGTGTGAACAAACTATAGAAATGCAGTCAGAAGGACAGACTTCACAAACATCTTATCAGTCCCATTTTAGCCATGATTATGGATGTTATATTGCATTTATGTGCTGTAAATTGACATTTTTCACCTTTTATTGCCAATAACTGCAGCAATAACATTGCTAAGAACTGAAATGCCTCCATGCTTCAATCAAAGCAGAGATTTTTGCTGGCTTTAATAACTAGCAAAATCTCATCTCATTGAAAAGCTGAAGGGGGAGTGAAGTTCATCTTCTCCTTGGGACTTAATAAAGTAGATCTTACCTTATCTCATCTTTAGTGATTTCATTCGGCAAACGGTCGAGGAGAAGTGATGTCAGACACCCACAGATGGCTGAACTCACCGAGTTGTGGTGATTGAAGCCAAGCTTTGAACAGAAGCAACCATTCTATATGCACAAGTTTGACTTTTTGGGCTTTTTTTCCCCTTAAGTCTCTGTGCAATCTGGTCACCTGATGTAAATATGAAGCTAATTTTGCAGCAAAGAATGAGGTGATGGTTTTTGCTGACTCACTTGTTGAACCTTTAAGTTTGAATCCCACAGGGGACACTTTGGGGACACTGGGTGGGAAACATTAGCTGAGGAAAAAAACAGTGGATGTGAATAGATGCTAAAAAGAGGCTTACAACACAGAGGTCCTGTACAAGAAGGGCCAAAGTCGTCTCCACCTGCTGAGGAGACTGAGGTCCTTTGGAGTGTGCAGGACTCTGCTCCGGACATTCTATGACTCTGTGGTGGCGTCTGCTGTTTTCTATGCAGTGGTCTGCTGGGGAGCAGGGAGCTCTGAAAGGGACAGAAAGAGACTGAACAGAGTGGTCAGGAGGACCGGTTCTGTGCTGGACTGTTCCCTGGACTCCATAGAGGAGGTGGGTGAGAGGAGAATGTTGGCAAAGCTCACATCCATCAGGGACAATCCCTCTCACCCACTGCATGACACTGTGATGTCTCTAAGTAGCTTTTTCAGCAGCAGACTGAGACACCCACCCTGCAAGAAGGAGCACTATCTCAAGTCATTCATTCCATCTGCTATAAGACTTTACAACATCAGCATCACTGGCTGATGTTAACATAAACTGGACTTTATCACATCATCCTTTATCACATAATCTGCACAGTTCTTGCACCATTTGAATTTTCTTGCACTTCACATCATTCAACAAGCAATGTTTTTGGTTTTATGGTCCAGGTTTTCACATCCTGTGCTTTGGAAATGAGTTGAATCTCATATTTGCAAATTTAGACACGCCCAACAGGTTTCATTGGAACTGTCTTTTTGGGGGAAAGTACGTACATAGCTCCAATGAAAACACTCACTGGAGCTATGTACGTGTGCTGTAAAGCTTCCAAAAATAAATGGGGCACGTTGTTGGACCTTGTTGGACATGTTGTTGGTCTTGTTGGAGACGTTGTTGTTGGTCTTGTTGGAGACGTTGTTGGTCTTTTTTCAATGCCGTGAGCACAACAAGAAAATTTACATCCAGCGACATTTAGATAAAATTAAACAATAGGATCAGAACAATAGGGTTTTGTGTCTTCAACCTCAATGATCAATGCATCAGTAGATCATTGGATTACTTGCCAGTGCTGCAGTTGGTGCTGTTGTAGTCTACTGGTTTGTTATTTTCACCTCGATGGAGAGGCTCTTCTGTGTCAAGATTGTAGGAATCCATGACCTTCCAAACATCACAAATCTCTATTATGGGACATTTTTACTGTTTAGTGTTGATAAGCAGTTATTTATTGCTGCTCAGGTGGACGTCATCCTTGATACGATGAGCTGTCTGTGGAGAGCCACAGACACATTAGAGCAGAGTATAGATTTTTGCATTGATGTGTGTCCCTCGCTCTTGTTAATATGAAGAGAAACCAAGGGAGTGTAAATGTGCTTGCTTATGTGCTTTTCCAAGCTCTGCCATGTACCAGAGGCCCTGAGGTCCTATTTATTCCTCGTACGTAGTGTATATATAATAAACAGTGTCATTTTCTTTGAGCTGTGGGATCTGCTTTCTTCTACTTTGTATTTGCCACTTGAATCATCACACAAATAAAAATCCACTCTCAGTTAGCGTCTCCATGTAGTTGCGCGGTTTTATGAAATGTGGGAAGAGGAGCAGATGGGCAGGCTTTATTAGTAATAAGGAGAGGAGTTCAGGGAGCGGGTTAGGGTTCTATTAGGTCTATTAGGACTATGCTGCTGATGGAAAGACATTTGAAGGCTATTCAGTGCATGCATGCAAACAATGGCAAAAATATCCACAGATGACCCACATAACCAACAATGTTTTCATTTCTGTATTTTAATACTGTAATCAACTGCAAATATCTCGATTTAGTAGATTTTGTAGTAGATCCTAAACACCATTTCTGTGATTCCGTTACTTACTCACTCTATTCTGATTCTTTGTGTGAAAAATGCGTGACTCACCTCTGCATTTGTGTTTATGACTGCGTGCACTCCTGACTGAATTGAAGAGTGAGGAGCTAAGCTAGAAAACGCTGATGTCATTCACTTCTACTAACCCAATCACAGTGTTGGAATATTTAAATGAAGATGTGGTGGCACCTGAGGGCTTGTTTGTTTCCAGCGCTGTCAGCTGTGAGTCGGGGTTATGACTAGCTGTAAACCCGGGTAACCGTCTCTGTTTCCGTCTCTCTCCGTCTGTCCACAGCCATGGGAGTCCTCATGTCAAAGAAGCAGCAGGTGGAGAAGGTGCAGAAATGCAGCGCTGTCGTCTCTGCCTTCCAGGCTGGGATCAAGGATCGCGCTGTCGCAGTTAAGCAGCCAGAAGGAGATGCAGAGGAAGGCGAGGGGCCTGCCCAGACATCAGCCAATCAGGAAGAAAAAAGAACAGAGGACGGCGGGCAAGAGGAGACGGACAACAGCGCGGGTCCGTCCACCTCCCAGCAGGCCTCAGCTCCGGCAAGGGACGAGTGCAAAGTGAACCAGGAGGCCTGGTCAAGGTTACGGGACGGGAAAGGGGTCGAGCCGGAAGACCTGGAGAAGAGCCATCAGCTCACGCCGCCTGCTTTCGTTCGACCTAAAAGGGAAGCTGACGATGACCAGCCTGTAGAGGTGGAGCTGGAAAAGAAAGAGCAGGTATTATTACGCAGCACAAAGTGAACTTGCACTGAGCAGCCATGGACTAGGTGTCCATCGATTCATTCCAGACAACATCGATGTGATGAAACACACACACACACACACACACACACACACACACACACACACACACACACACACACACACACACACACACACACTACAAAATCCCAATGTTCTGGGATTAAAGAGATGACTGCAAGATGTCAAAGGATCTCCATGGCAACAGCAGCACATTATCGTCTTCAGCAGCACATTATCGTCTTCAGTGTGATAAAGCAGTTTAGGCAGACTGGAAAGGGACTCTTAAGCTTTATCCAAACACAAAATTTTTTATTTCCACACCAGCTGCGATATGTTGTTGATGTGTGAGAGGGCTCTTCACAGCGAGCGAGGTGTGGGTGGGCGGCTCTGGCTGGCTCTGAGAGGTGACCATTTCCATGGGGATGCTGACTAACAGAGGACGGAGTTCGCCAGAGCACTGACACTGTCAGGTTTTTCTGTTTGGCAAAGAGTAAACACTGCGTAGCAACTTGTTGTACTGACGGTGGGTGCTGTGGTCTTTACAAGAGGTACAAACATAGATGAGTGTTTACTTCTATGATACTGATATGGAATGATTATGAAACTGAATGGAACTAATGCCGGTTCAAGGCTCATCAATACCTGACCTTGTTAGACCATCAGGAGTAAATAAATGGAAAGTTTTCTGGGTTTACCAGGTATGCCACTAAATGAACCCTAACCCTACTGTCTGTCAAAAGAGGTGCTCTGGTTCTGTCTCCTCAGAGATCTTTTTCTATAATATGCTGATGACTCGCTGTTGTATTTAATCGGCATTTACTTACTTTTCCATCGCAAGTTCTAGTGTTAACTGATATCTAACCTGTTGCTGTCGTCAGGTAGGTACTCTGAAGCACTTGTCAAATATTATGTAAGTAATCTTTGTTGAAAACTCTATTTTTCATTCTCTAAACCCCTATTTCTATTACTTTTCATGAGTACAACCGAGCGTAACGCTGCGAGTGCCCTCCAGGGTTAGATCGTCTAAAAATGTGGGCTGTAGCAGACATTTGGGCTGCAGTATGATGTCTCTGCCCTCTGTAACACGGCCTGCTTCTCACCTCACCTTCCAGTGATGCCATTTGGGACAGTTACAAACGCTTGTGCCTGCCAAGCAAGCATGGTGTGCAAAAAAAAAAAAAAATCATCATAATCCAGAACGATAAAAAAGTCCGTTCCTGCGTCCTACACACAGTGTAATGAAATTTAAAACCAGCGGAGTCGGTTCACACGTTAGTCCAATGTTTGACCTTACAGCCGGTGTAAAAAGCATAGATCACATTTTGATTGGAACTATGATTTTTAGTCATCGTATAACCAGATGATGATCATCATCTGATTGTGAAATGATCATCATAACTCTAACTGAGAGTTATGATGTGTGGGGTTTGTATGCAGCCCTGGAGCCAGCGCTGAAACAGATAAACACAACAGCAAGGAAACTGACAGTGTCTTTGTGTTGCAAACCGGCCAAGCGTTTGCCAGTCATTTCCCCCTGGCTGGACAGCTGAGTGCTTCCTGGCTGCAGAGTGGGTTTGCAGGGAAGCTGGACAAAGCCTCACATAGACAAGGGCTCACATGAGTTTGATGATGTGATGTCTTAAGTATCGATATTAGAACACGAGTAAGTGACAGTACACGACACAAATCACTGTTGCATAACACTACTCCCACCATCAAACTGCACTTTGCGCTTTGGTGGACAGGCACACTTTGATTTTTCAAGGTGATTGAAGCAAAACACCTTGAAAACAAAATTTTTGTAAAACAAAAATCATCATGTATTTGCCACAGTCTCATTGGCGCTCCCTGTTTTCAGCCACCGAGCGATGAGATGTGCGATGTGTGCGAGGTGTGGACGGCCGATGACTTGTATCCCTGCCGGATCTGCACTCGAGTGTTTCACGACGGCTGCCTGAGGGAGCTGGGCTACCTGCGAGCCGAGGCCTTGCAGGAGATGAGAGATACAGCCCACACTGTTACTGGCTGGAGCTGCTACTATTGTGTAAGTGTGCACAGCGTCACTGCCACCATCACTTACTGGAGCACCAAATGCAAATGTATGGATGGACGCCAACAAATACACACCGCGCTTTATTTTTGGAGAGCATTTGTGGCCATGCTTGTGGCCACCTTTATGCCGGATCAATTCAGTTCTTTCTATAACATTAAGCCACCAGTTCAGGATTCACATTGGGAAATCTCTGAGCTTGGTGTAGTTCTCAGATCACTCAACAAAACATGTTTGCAACTAATCACAAGCTGGCCTTGTCTGTTCAAGAAAAGAACAAGCCAATTTAAACTATATATTTACATGTCCTTGAAGTCTTATCAGTGTTCTTTTTGTAAGTTCTTACATGACGTAAATTTCTTGTAACATGGACTGTGGCATTCAAAAATAACATTATAGTTGTACAGTACTAATGGGCAAACATGGAATATTAGGTATCTTTCTTATAGCTGCATCCAATCAAGCATTACCACATGACAGTGGTAATGCTTGATTGGACTGAAATGCACAAACTGCATCCACACAACACAATTTACTCTGTTGTGTGTGTGTGTGTGTGTGTGTGTGTGTGTGTGTGTGTGTGTGTGTGTGTGTGTGTGTGTGTGTGTGTGTGTGTGTGTGTGTGTGTGTGTGTGTGATAAACTCTGCCCGTAAATCAGCCAATTTCAATTAAAACTACATATGTATTTACTGATATTAAAGCTTAGCGTATAATATAATATAAGAAGAAACTCTACTCACATGCAGCAGAGTACATATCTCAGCTAAGCAGGCAGTGGTGCGGAGTCAAGCGGTGTCTTCACAGTTAACTAGTTTGAGAAATACTGGACAGTTAATAAACAGCAACACCGTCATTGTGTCCCTGATGACTGTAAAAATGACACGTTGGTAAGGTAGCTAGCCAGCTGTAGTCTGTCATTTATGATGCCAGGAACGTAGCTACCGAGGTGGATTACTGAAGCCGGTACTGTGGTTGTTGCATAGAACAGTCTAGAGTTTGTCTCCAGGAGCGAAGAAGCAGATTCTGGTGGGCAGAAACCAGCTTCGCATTTCACCTCAGAAACAACTGGGAGAGGAGCAGTCGCTGTCTTTAAACTGTTGTGTACAAACTGATGCTAGAGCATTAGTGCCCCCTGTTGATGGTTGGTTGGAATAGTGTTGTGTCAATTGGTTTATCATACAGTGAGGTAAAACAAACTGCTGCCAGAAATTGTTAATGCCCTGCCAGTAATGTAAGTTAGGCTTATTATTATTTAGTTATAATACTAAATAATATTAAACCACTACAGCGAGGGAGTGAAAGTGACATAGTGAAAATGACAGTTTCTCAAATTCAGATTTACTTTTTTACATATATGACTGCTGTACAGTATGAGCATGCTCCAGAGTGCTCCGTTATGAATTAGCATTACTATCACCAGCAGCGTATGTCATATCTCGGTGCATCGTGGCCACTGGAACATATAGTCACATCTACATTTACACCAGCATTATATAGCACTACATAAACAATTGTTTTGTACTACACATGTAGCCTCACAATTGTGATTTCAGTTAGAATTCAAATAAAATGAGTCAACCTCTTGGCAGAGTTTTCAGCCATAAAACAAACGGCTGCTTCTCATCAGGAATTCACAGCCAGTGCCGAGACCCTCCGGTGATCACCGCCCTGTGAGAAGCGTAATGCAATCTGCTTTAATTGAAGCACAAATGGCTTAAGAGGGCTTTTACATGAGGACCCTTCAATCTGGAGTAGGGGCTTCACCGTCTTTCACCCTAACTAACACCCTAACCCAAACCACTGCCAAAGTAGTGCAACGGGTAGATTCTTTTTCCACACAGTCTGAGAAAAGATGCTGAGCAGACTCTGTCCTTGCCTGGATCCTTCGTGTGTACGAGGACTGACGATGAAAGATTGACTGATTGAAAGATTGACTGGAGAGGTTGACCTGAGATTGACAGGAAGGATCCAGGAAGGATGCTTTATTGTGAATTCTGGTTCCTCATTTCAAATGAAACCAGCTATTTCGTCAGCACATGCCAGTCAGCTGTTACAAATCCCCCTTCTGTTGCATCTGACATTTAATTTCATGCAGGCACCAGAGGAGATGGAGGATGATTGGATGATAGGGGAGGATCCTAGCTAAAATAGCTAGCTAAAATGTTACTAGGATTCATGCACAAAGATGACCCTTGGTTTTATTCTGATGCATGCAGCTACAGGCCCCTAAGAATCCCAAGTCAAAGTTTAGCTCCTCCTGTTAGTGAGTGCAGATGAGTTATATACATATGTCAGATGAGGAATATTTTTTCTAACCCAAATGTTCCTCTGGTCGACCTAATTAGCAATCTAGTTGTCAGTTGGGTTAGGGTTAGGGTCAGTTGATTTTTGGCCACAAGAACGCAGTGGAACAAGTCAACAGTTAAATGTCCAACCCTTATACACGCCAACCTTCACAAAGACGCCTGCCCAGTGCTGTGTCGGTGGCCTGTGTCTGCTCTCTGACACAGGCGACCGACCCTAGACCCAGTCTGGAGGGCCCTGACAGTTCCTTTCAGTTTGTTAGTTCAAAAATACTGCAAAGATTTTTAATTTTACCTCGACTGTGTGAGGACTAGTTTTAGGGATCTTCTGAAAGGACTGATTTGTTCTATCAGTCATCAGTCTGATGCTGTCTAGCTAGCTGGGAGACTAAGTGTTGCAGGTGGGGATCAGCAGTGGAAACGTCTGTATTTGTTAACAGCTAAAGTACACCAGAAATGGACGTTCCCCATATGGGACCTTTAAGTTGTGAGGCGCAGCCTCCAGTGATTGCAAGGTTAGGGTTAGACCCAGATTTACCTAGGTTAGATCATGCAACACCTTGTGGAAGTTTTCTCAAGTTTTGAGCTGAGAGTTTTCTCATGAATCCTTCCTCACATTTTGATCCCTTTCTGTTACATTTCTGTTACATTGATCACAAGGGCACAGTTTACTTGATTGTTTACTTGCTGTCATAAAATCCTCCAGCAGTGAAACTGATACTAGATGATCAGTGGTACTCAGTGGTATCACTTAGTGTGATCGGTGAAAGCTGTTTTAGTGAACTTGTTGCTTTTTTTCTTGAACTTTCTTGATTAGAAGAAGGAACTGGCTGATGAATGTAAATTCAGGTTTCACTCTCCTTTTAGTTCTACGACACCAAAAAGACACGGGGACTAAAATGTTTGGAGTGAGCTAAAAGGAGAGTGAAGAAAGTGACTAAAAGTGACGACAGAGCTGGGAAGAAGTGCAATGTTTGGAGATCAATCTTGTGCTCAGTGACCCAATCTAGCGATTCCGTCACCACGAATGACTCCTTTCACTTCAGTCGTCTGACTCATTGCTCACATTAAAACACTCTTTCTGGCAGTTTTGAAACCGCTGAGAGCATCTATTTTTAAAAACTGTTTCTCTGGTGCAAAGTCTAATTGTGGATTCGATTAGACAGTGAAGTGTTGTCAAGCATAAGATTAGAACGTGCGGCTATTTTTACGCTTTATTCCCCAGCGTGCGTCCGTGCGTTTGTGTCCTCAAGAACATATTTTCCAGATGCTGTCTGTAGATGTTGCATAAACACTTAAAGGTTACACTGAATGTGAAGTTGAAGGAGATACAATATCACCAAAGCAATGGCTGTGGGTTAGGTTAGGGTTGGGTTAGATGACAGATGACAGAATGTTTGATGAAGACATGAGATCAGAGATGAAGTGAGGTCTAAACAAAGGAAGCGGTTTCCTGATGACAACACCGGAACTTGTTTTGTTCTTGCTGTCAATTCTTAATTCATTTACGAATGTCAGGCAGATGCAGACAAATTAAATTACAAATTCTCAATAACTAGGGTTATTGAAATACATTGACCCTAACCCTGAGCTGGGTTAGGGTCAGTTTCAGGGTCAGTTTCAGGGTCAGTTTCACACATGGCATTGGAGAGTCATGGAAAGGGTGACTCTACATGGGTTACATGAGATAAACTGGAAGTGAAGGCAATGGAATTAATAATGAGTGGAGTGGTCAAGGTGGAATGAGTGGCTGCATTCCAGACTTTATATCTGATGTTGTATCTTCACCCAATAGATGGAAACCGCCAGTGACAAACAATAAATGGAACTCTCTGAGACACCGCCGCAGATTGGAAGATATTGTGATCTGCAGCACTACAGCTCCGTTTGGCACATATTCGATCGGTTACTAGTTGTTCCTTCTGGAAATTGATCCACACTGGGCTATTGTGATGTAGTAGCCACTAGAGCCTAGATTCCCAACCTGGGGTCCGCGCCCCCCAGGGGGGGGGCGCAAGGCTTTGACTTCTTTGAGGGTGTCAAAATTAGATTTGCTTATAGACATAAAAATAATGATGAGAACACTATGGCATCATAGCCGGCTGAAGAAAAATGCGCCGCGGTGCGTCATTTTTCACTGCATGCTGCATCGCCAAGCATTAGCCAGCAAAAAACTTTCCGAGGACCTAAATAACACATTAACAACTGTAATTAAAGTTGTAAACTTTATAAAGGCTCGCCCCACAAACAAGAGACTTTTTGCCAGCTGTGCGAGGACGAAGCGCACCAGACGCTATTACTGCACACAGAGGTGCGCTGGCTGTCCCATGGAAAAGTGCTTGTGTGTTTTATAGAGCTGCAAGAAAAAATAAAGGAGTTTGTGCAAGATCACAACCCACAGCTGCACGAGCAACTTACTGATGCGTTTTGGATCAAAACAGCATATCTGGGGGACACATTTACTCTGTACAATGAGACAAAAGCGGACGCAGGGACCGGAATCAAACATTGTGCATTGTAAAGACGCACTGGGTGCTTTTGTGCGTAAACTGGAGTACAGATCAGGAAAAATGTCAAAAGGAGACTTGCAACAGTTTCCGCTGCTGATGAAACAGTCCGGGGGCACTGTGCGTGCGTCTTTACGCGCGGAGTTTATGCGGCACATGAACCTGCTGCAGGAAGAAATTAAGTCCCGCTTTGCTGATGTTGATGAGTACTTATCAAAGGAAGCATGGGTGGTCGATCCCTACACCTCCAGCCTTCAGGACGTGGAATACATCGGTTGTGAAGATGAGCTTGCCGACCTCCAAGATGATACGGTGTCAAGGAAATATTTTCAGGTGAACGGATACAAAAAGTTTTGGATAGTGAAAGGACACGCTGTTGCACCCAAGCTGGCCATGCATGCAATACGGAGGGTGATTCTTCCGTTCAGCACCACATACCTGTCTGAGACGGCCTTCAGTGCCCTTGTTACAATAGAAACAAAAGCCCGTAACAGGCTCGATGTCCACCAGGATTTCCGGCTTGCAGTCACAAACGTAACACCTGACATTCCTCCTGTCGTCAGAGATATGCAAACCCAAGGAGGTCATTAGATTATGAACAAGATGACAACGTCAAAAAAAGGGCACCGTTTTAAAAAAAAAAAAACACATTTCTTACAAAGAATACATTTTGTGAGTGTGTCTCATTGCCTTTTGAGCCACTTATCAAAAGTTCTACTCTGGTGCAAACAAGTTTTAAACAGATGATATTATTATTAATGTTCTTATTTTCAAGTAAATGTGGATGTGTTTAAATAGCATAATTCTGTTTCTGAATGAAAAGAGAACTGGTTATTGATAACGAATTTATTTCACCAGTTATTGTTTTTATTTTCTTTTGTTGTACTTTTGTCTTCAGAGATTCATTTGGAGTTTTAAGGAAGAAAGTTTACTTTTACTAAAAGTGGTACATTTTCCGTGTTAAAATTTCTCATGCAGATATTAAAGTTCAAGTTAATTTATGAAAACATTTTTTCCACATGCGATTCCAGGAGGGGGGGGGCTCCGGCTTACTTGGATGTAAGTAGGGGGGGCCCTGAGGAAAAAGGTTGGGAACCACTGCACTAGAGGACAAAAGAAGGAAGCATAGAAGGTTTTTAGTGTGACACCAGTGGTCCTTTCTCAGCTCAGACACTTTATGGTGGTGGTAATAGTTGTGTGTTGAAAGAAGGACGCAGTGTCCCAGACAGCTACAGCCAGGATGCGACTTTATTGTCCCGACTTTATTAAGGGACAGTTATTATTATTATATTATCCCTAATAACTGAATGATGTTGTTATTGTCATTTTAGTTGTTGTAGTTAGTTGTTAAGTAGTAGTTGTAGTTGTAGTTGCAGTAAAATCTCGTTTTTAAAAGGTTAAAGACTCACCTGTTTAATAAGGCTTTTAATTAGCCTTTTAAATCCTTCTTATGTTCTTATCATTCTCTATTATCTTATGTATAATAATAATAATAATAATAATATGTTCAATTTATATAGCGCCTTTCACAAACCCAAGATCGCTTTACATGAACAGAGAGAACAACAACAAAACAAAAACAAAGCTACAAGGAGGAGGAGGAGGCAAAATGATTATTGAAAACATGAGTTTTGAGCAGAGATTTGAAAGTAGAGAAGGAGTGACAATCACGGAGGGATTGGGGGAGTGAGTTCCAGAGCTTCGGGGCAACAGCACTGAAAGACCGCCCCCCCACGGTGGAGAGTTTGGTTTGAGGGATGGAGAGGAGGTTGGAGCTGGAGGACCGGAGAGAGTGAGAGGGTGAGTAGGGGGTAAGAAGTTCATTGAGAAGGAGAGTTTTGAATATGATGCGGGACTGAACGGGGAGCCACTGTTCATTTTGTTTATCTTATCGTACAGCCCTTTTATAATTTTTTTTTTTAACTCCAGCGTTTGCTCAGGGGGGGTCCTCAACACTGGGGGCAGTGTCCGGTCTGCTGCTGGGGGTGCTGTTCATGGGTCCCTTTTGTCCGGCTGGTTGGGGGGCTTGCTACCTCAGTGTGGGTGGGGTCTGGGTGTTGGTGCCCCCTGGTGGTCGTGGCCTCCAGAGTGGACGACCACAATGGCGGCATTAGTCAGTCAGCGGTGTGTGTTTGTATCTGTGTGTGTGTGTGTGTGTGAGGTTGCGTGTTTTTTTAATTCATTTTACTGACCCTAACCCTCCCTTTGTTTGATGAATGTTCAAATTCAAGTAATTTAAGCAGAACCTCCCACTCACAGCACCCAGCTAGTCGAAGGAAGGTCTAATTAACGCTTCAAACGATGCTAATTAATCAATGAGTAATTATACACACAGTGCACGGTCATTTGTTTATTTATTTGATAGTGGCAGCGGAGAGAGACAGGAAAATAAGTCGCAAATTGTTACAGAGACAAAAATGAAAACAGGGACTCAGTGGTCGTGGCTTTTGCTCCCATGTGGTACGAGTTCTGAACACTCGCTTATCAGGTACACACGTGGACAAAATTGTTGGTACCCCTCAGTTAAAGAAGGAAAAACCCACAATTCTCACTGAAATCACTTGAAACTCACAAAAGTAACAATAAATAAAAATGTATTGAAAATTAAATAATCAAAAACAGCCATCACTTTTGAATTGTTGATTAACATAATTATTTAAAAAAACAAACTAATGAAACAGGCCTGGACAAAAATGATGGTACCTCTATAAAAGATTGAAAACTATTTGACCAGAGTGACATGATTAACTCAGGTGTGTCATTTAACACAGAACTGAAAGCGAAGGAGAGAATTGTCCCAGGACATCCGAAAAAAAATGATAGACAAACATCTTAAAGGTAAAGGCTATAAGACCATCTCTAAACAGCTTGAAGTTCCTGTGACAACAGTGGCTCATATTATTCAGAAGTTCAAGACCCACGGGACAGTAGCCAACCTCCCTGGACGTGGCCGCAAGAGGAAAATTGATGACAAATTGAAGAGACAGATCCTTCGAATTGTATCCAAAGAGCCCAGAGCAACCTCCAAAGAAATTAAAGGTGAACTCCAAGGCCAAGGTACATCAGTGTCAGATCGCACCATTCGTCGTTGTTTGAGCCAAAGTGGACTTCATGGGAGACGACCAAGGAGGACACCACTGCTGAAAAAAACTCATAAAAAAGCCAGACTGGAATTTGCAAAAATGCATGTTGACAAGCCACAAAGCTTCTGGGAGAATGTCCTTTGGACAGATGAGACCAAACTGGAGCTTTTTGGTAAGGCACATCAACTCTATGTTCATAGACTCAAAAACCAAGCATACGAAGAAAAGAACACTGTCCCTACGGTGAAACATGAAGGAGGCTCAGTAATGTTTTGGGGCTGCTTTGCTGCATCTGGCACAGGGTGTCTTGAAAGTGTGCAAGGTACGATGAAATCTGAAGACTATCAAGGCATTCTGGAGAGAAATGTGCTGCCTAGTGTCAGAAAGCTTGGTCTCAGTCGCAGGTCATGGGTCTTCCAACAGGACAACGATCCAAAACACACAGCCAAAAACACCCAAGAATGGCTGAGAGAAAAGCATTGGACTATTCTAAAGTGGCCTTCTATGAGCCCAGATCTGAATCCCATTGAACATATGTGGAAGGAGCTGAAACATGCCATTTGGAGAAGACACCCATTAAACCTGAGACAACTGGAGCTGTTTGCTCATGAGGAGTGGGCCAAAATACCTGTTGACAGCTGCAGAACGCTCATTGACAAATACAGAAATCGTTTAATTGCAGTGATTGCCTCAAAAGGTTGTGCAACAAAATATTAAGTTATGGGTACCATCATTTTTGTCCAGCCGTATTTCATTAGTTTGTTTTTTAAATAATTATGTTAATCAACAATTCAAAAGTGATGGCTGTTTTTGATTATTTAATTTTCAATAAATTTTTATTTATTGTTACTTTTGTGAGTTTCAAGTGATTTCAGTGAGAATTGTGGGTTTTTCCTTCTTTAACTGAGGGGTACCAACAATTTTGTCCACGTGTGTATATTACATTAGACATAGACATATTACAGGCATCATACAACATGTTGCTCTGCATGTTCAGCTCTAGCTGGACCCTAACTGGACCCTTAGGCTACTGTATTTCTCCATCTGCTCCATGCATTTCACCATTTATTTCACATCTGCTGATGATTACAACACTCCTCTTTGTGCAGACTCTGCAAAGAATGATGTGTGCGTGAGTCAGACTCAGAACAAAAACGTTCTTAGTGCTGCGTCAGATTTTGCATCTTAGTCTGAGTAGATTATTTGCTGACATATGTTCTCAGTCCATTTTGATTTGCTGAGCTTTAGGGTGTTTGTATTCGTTGGTTTCTAGAGTGGGCGGTCGTGTGTTTTCATCTACATTTCATAATGCAGCTGTGGGTTAGCTAAAGTCAAAGAAAGAAAGAAGAAAGTTTAGGACCGTGTAAACAAACTGGAATTGACTTACCTCAAGGAGATCATTTAACATGTTATAACATGTTTAGAAGAGATGAAAATAAAACGTGTGTCGGATGCACAACACGTACCCCGCATTTTGTGTATTACTAGTGAGATTTATTTAAACCAGTTTGAAGATGAGTTTACGCTCATTGCCGACACGTGGAGTAAAATTCCACAGTATTTACAGAGTAAAACATTAAGAAAAAACACAAATATTGTTTTTTATGAGATATTTTTGAAATGTGTGCTGTCTAGAAACCTTTCTATTTTCTTTTTCTGGCTTTCTTTCACTGACGAGGAGGCAGGAGTGAAAACTGTTTTTCTCATCACTGCCAATGTGGGACAATTTTGAGCATATCAGCAGAAGCAGTCATTACAGCAAGCAGAAGCAGTGTGACAGTGTAATCCTCGTCTCTTCCTTTCCTGCAGGACAATCTGAATCTACTCCTGACAGAGGAAGAGATGTACAGCCTCATGGAGACCTTCAAGCAGTGCAAGATCATCCCAGGTGAGCAGCCAGCTGAAGGTTAGAGAATAGATACAATTCACGAGTTTCCACTGTGACTCTGTCCATGTGCACGCTTTAGTAGTTTGGAATTTGGTCACGTGTTTTTAAGGACAGCAAAGTTAATCCATAGGTTTCTTGATTCACTGTTCTGGTCCAGAATCCAGAGCTCTCACCTGAGTATCATCATGACGACATCAAGAATAGACTAGAAGAATAGACTAGTTGTGGGGTAAAAAGCTCTGGGGAAATGCTAGAATGTTAGAAATGTTAACATCTGTTAAAATTCCACATTAAGTGTAGAGGAAACTAGACTTGGGTTCCCAAAATCTAGCTGGAAATGGGACATTTTTAGTCAATCACAAGGCTTTTGATGAGGAGGGTCTAAATCCAAGATTTAGCACTTAGAGCATGTTTCTATGGTGGGTGGGTGGGTGGTTCCTCTGATTCTGTGAATTATAATCTCAGCTTCTGATTGTTGTTATTAATACAAAGCCTCGAGCATCTGTTTCGTTTCAACGTTATCACCTCACAGACAGAGGTGTCTACTGCCTGCATTGTCCTGCAGCTTGGTCGAACGGTGGGAGACGAACTTGTCTTTGTTGAAAATGAGCCACTGTAAGTGACTGCTAGGTCTTGGTTACTGCTAGGTGACTAATTGGGTCTGATTTGATGAATTGCTGCTGTAGAGTCATGCCTGGTGTCAGATGAGCTGCTGCAGTACCGCCACTTTGTCTCCAAGCAGCAGTTTGAGAAGGACCTGACTGATGAGCAAGAGGAGGAAGTCCTGGTCCAGTTTGCTGCGCTGGATCCGGAGAAGAAGGGTCACATTGAATGGTCGGACTTCCTCTACTTTGAGTCTCTGGCTGTGTTGAAGAAGTTTCGCACGGAGGTACAGTGTTGTGATGAGAAAAACAGTTGTTGCAAGCAGCTTATAAAGCTTATACAACTTAAAAACTCTGTGTCGTCAAACCAGAACTGGGTTCTTGGTTTATTCTGTGTTTTCATAAATTGGAATGTGATGCAAAAATAATACGTGTCTTATCTTATAGGACTATGTGGCGGCACCTTGGGGCTCTCACACCATGTGTGTCCACGCACAGGGTTAGTGCGTGGACACACATGGTGTGAGTTGGTTAAATTCACGCATTCACTGCTTCCCATCTGAGAGCAGTGAATGCGTCTCCAGTGATTGTGATATAAAGATTCAGTCAGTGATGAAACAGTACTCCTGCCATGAAGACAACACAACAAAAGACTATTTACATGGGGTTGAAAAGAGACTAAACAGTAAAAATGTGATCTAGACTTGGCACATGAGGCCACCACCAGTAGCATCATGATAGAGGAGCATTCCATCATCCAAGTCTTCCCTAGTATTTACTGGAAATGAATCCAGCAAAGTGTGGGAAATGCTAACCCAACCCGCATGTGGTCATGATACAAGATCTGTGACTTCTGCAGTGGAACATTTTGACTCCAGAACATTCATCAAGGTGAATGTTACGGAGTCAAGACCTTAACCCCACTGAGGATTTGTGGCAGGACTTGAAAAGGGTTGGTTGCTCTTGATCCCCAAGAATGGTGCTAAATTGCAGCGTCAAGATATGCGTGAGGCTGACCGAGTCCTATCCAGCAGGACTGGATGCTGTAATACGCTAACTCTAGTGGAAACCTATGCAACCAGTTATTTTACATTTTTATTGATATTATTTTGTTGAATCTGTTTCCATGATTCAATGTTGAAAAGCGTTAAGAGGAAGTTTTCCTGTTGTTCCTCTTGATGTCAGCTTTTTATAGGCTAGGACAGATCTCTTGCAAGACAACCTTCTGTTCACTTTGTCATGTAGATATACTACATCAGACATACTAGATCAGGTTAATTCAGCTTCACAAACTTATGAAGGGTTTCTTTGAAGCACATTGATCTTTGCAGTATTTGGCAAAAGCATACCTCATTTGATGGGGTGTACCAATGTCCATTCAAACTAATTTACTTTTGCAAATGCCATTTTGAGGTTAGTTTGATAGTATTTGATAGAATGGCTTAAGCTTGCACCCTCCAGCTTGATACTTGTTTTTTGCTGTCTCTTGATCAACGTGGAATGGCTTAAAAATCCTTCTTTGTTTATGACTTGAGGGATTAAAATTGCACTTTGTGTAAGCATCCTCTAACCCTACTGCTAATGCGATTGAGGATGACTGAGGCCAGAGAAAGCAGATACTACAGTAAAAGAGTTTAGTAGAGGGCTGCAAATGTGTTACAGCAATCGAAATCATGAAATGTGAGTGGAAGTCAATTGACTTGATTTCACTCAAATAAGCACATCCAGGTCACCTAATCGGACACTTGTTGGATTTAACCCTAACCTAGAACTCTCTGGTGCGTCTGTTGACCGCCAAGGAAAGAGACAGCGCAAGGTCAGTGTTCCTGGGTCTGGCTCTGGATAAAGATGGCGTGATCTCAAGAGCCGAGTGCCGCCAGGCCCAGCAGTCCTGGTTCCACAACCTCAACAAAGACTCACAGTCCTGCAATGTGAGGTGAGTAAATCTGTATGCAAACTGCAGCAGGCAGGCAGGCAGGCAGGCAGGCAGGCAACAAAGGTTTGGCTGCTCACGGAACAGAGGCAGCGAGAAAGAAGCAAGATAACGAGGTGTTCTAGTTGTTCTAGGTGTTCTTTCCTCATTACATAAGCTTCCTACTCTCAAAGTCCTAGCCCATTTTCATTGCTTTTCATTGGTTTTACAAGCCTAATGTACCAAATGATAAAATCAGACTCTTGCTAAAATGTTCTGCTTAGGACTTTGTTGCTGCATTTCAACCCGTCCCAACGTCTATAGATGTCTTTCACAGACGTGATCTGTGACACCTGCCTTTGAGTTCTGCTGTGGTAGTAATCTCCCCAGTTGTTAATCTCCCAGTCTCTCCCCAATGATCTTGGTTGGAGATTTAATCATGAGACGTGTCTATCTTACAAACCCTTAACTCTCTTGTAGTTTAACTCTTCCATCTTAAACTACACTTTCTTGATGTTGAATTTTTACCGCCCAGCAAAACCGCGTTTGCCGGAAGGTATTGTTTTCACCTGCATGGTCTTGCTTGCTTGCGTGTTTGTCTGTAACACTTTGGTTTCCGTGCGATAACTCCATAAAATATTGATGTAGCCTCACCATATTTGGTACACAGGTCTACCATAATAAGACACAGGTCAAGTTCACATTTGGTGACCGTGACCTCATTTTCAAGGTCACAGGGGTCATCTTTGTCGCCGGGCGGTCCAAGTTTGGTAAAACTTCTAGTTATTAATTACATTTTTATGCAATGCATTAATTTCTGTATATTTCTAAGGAACTCAAAGTACTGATTTCAATGATTCTAAAAATGAATAATGCATGTAATTACTTCAGTTATTGGCATTCTTCCAAAGCACATTGTGTGGTCTCATCATCGTCAGACAGAATTATCCCCTGAATCTGCAGCTCACCTCAGCTTTCTCCTTAATCTCCAGCCAGCTTTGGTTCTCTCTTCCTACCGTGCTGGTTTTCAAAATATTGGATATTTTGGCAATATCAGTATGCCATACTGCCATTAGTAATAATACTAATTACTAACCTGATCATTTAGGTCTTTACTGGATGGAAATACCAGTGATATCACATCATTTATGGCCATTTCACATAACCCTATGGCCATAGAAAACGGCAGCAATTTTTCATCAGAAATGGGCAACACCCACCATGAACGACCTATTTAATTACAGACAAACTGGCTTTCCAGAGCGTTCATTTTGAACTTTCATTGAGCTACTTTCAAAAAGGAAATTGAAATGTTTTTACTGCCCCAACTGGTAGATCAATAAAGTAAATCAGCTAAAGTCAGCTAAAGTTTAAGGTTCGTCAACTTTAGTCAATGTGTACTATGACATCGATGACGTTCAGGACATGTATCACAATCTCATATACAGCTTAAATAAGACATCGAGGATCTCCTCAAGGAACATCAAATTTAATGCACACATGCAGGACTTGTCCCACTGCTGCATTTTCTGATTGTATATTGCTATGATGCTGCACCCTAACCACATGATGACCACTTGTTTGATGTTATTCATCATCAAACAAGTGAAGAAAAATAGTACTTGAATACATTACACACAGAAGCAGATGTGGAAGCAGAAAACAAACAAACAAAAAGCAGCAAAGTGCAATAAGCACTGGCACTGACAGTTTTCATTTGTTCTGTGGCCAGGGACACACGATGAAATGTGATGAAAAGATGACCACCACGGTCATGGCCGCTCAGAGATTTGCTTTGACTGAACATTCGCCAAAGTTCTGCCGGGTCAGCAGCTCAGTCGCTGTTTGCAGTCTTTCAGAGATCCGACTTGATTGGATTTTCCGTTCACCTCACTTGTGTTGACTCTGATAAAAGAAAACTGTGAGGAGACGGGGGCATCGCAGCGATGTCTGTCTATCCTGCTGCACCGTTCACACCGTTGTTCACACCATTCTAACCCTAAATCCAAGGCTTTCTGCTGATTGTCACAATAGCAATGCAGTAGCAGCTCACACACGTGCAGCGGTTAACAAATAATAGCACAACACAGGAATCTCTGATGAGCGATCAAAATGCTGTTTAGCTTTAAACTTGTCAGCCTTAGGAATAAATATGGGGCAAATCAAGCTAGCTAGGTCCTTTAAAACAATGCATTTGATAAACTGCCGTGCATTGAATGGATAAACTGGCTGGCTGGCTGGCTTGGAACTCCCATGAAGAGTGTGATTTAGAAGACTGAGCTGTCAGTCAGTTAATGTTCCAGCACTGATTCAGTGGGAATCAGTGCTGGAACATTAACTGCCGATGGTGGACAGAATAACGCTTGGTAGAGGGCAACCAACCCAGTACAACAACCTGACAGCAAATACGACCTTTGTGCAGTTTGTCTGTTGGGATGGGATCAAAGGAGACCACACACAGTGTAATGCAATCTAGTGCAGCAATCACACAGAGTTCTGTAACCAAGCCAAAATCAGAAAATTTAAAGCAAAAATCAGGCTTTGTCGGGTTGACACTATACAACTGGTGTTTGTCTTTTTATCGTGGCTGCCTTCTTATGTGATATATAATATGATGTGCACTTTTGCAGTTTGCACAATGCATGTGATATTTGAAAAGCATCACTGCCCACTAACAGACAGAGAGACAGATCTAATGGGGAGTAGTAATGAAAGGAAAATAAGCTCTGATTGTGGACTATTGTGTGTAGCAGTGGACAAAGTATTCAAGCAGCAGCATCTACAAGTCTTCCACTGCAGGCCAAAGTTTGGCAGCAAACTAAAGTATCAATATAAAAAGATGAACCTTTGAAAATGAAATGTGAGAAATAAAAGCATTCTTCAAGTGTTGAATTTTAGTGCAGTGCATGAATTATTCGTCAGAATCTGCCAAATTGGGGACATAAATGACAAAGAAGAAAAAACTCAGACTTGTAATAAATTTACTGACTGAGTGTGTGTGTGTGTGTGTGTGCATGTTTTCTGTGTGCTTCCCTCCTCTGCTGTACCATTCCATCCCTCTCACCTGTCCAACATGCGGCATTCCCCACAGACTCATGGGATTCTGCTCTCCTATGAATTGTGGGTGAGTGTGACTCGTCACTGCTTGTCTCTCTTGTTCCTCAATCCAACACCTTCTAGCGCTCTGCAGTCAAACTGATTGTGATCAGTTTCACAAAAAAAAGCCTTCTTGTCTCCAAACTGCAAAGTGAGCTCCTCCTACAATAAGGCTGGCCTCTAATTATAGGGATCAAAATAAAGGGCGCTTCTGTTGGAGGTTAGGACACTGGATGGACCGGAGTGTGCATGCACGCTCACAACAAGTCACAACCTTGTTGCCGTTGATTGTTGGATCGCCGTGTGAAAACGACGAGGAGTTTTTCAAGGAGCCGTCAGTCAAGTCAAGAGGAGCTTCTGTGTGACTCCAAATTCTGAAAACACGACTCATATAGGCATCAGTCATTTGGGTTTCTACTGGAATGGAAAGTAATACTGACATTAATTAGCATAATAATTTGTATAGAACCATTCAGAGTTGGCATACAAAACACATCCTAAAAAGACTACGTCTCGTAGCCCATATTTTCCATACAAACTGCTTTTATTAGCTCAAACTGAGCAACTTTTTTCTGCTGAAGAAGATCATGAACCGGTTTTGTCACAGTTTACTTTGTTCTGACTCCCAGAGTTTGTACAATAAAGCCAGTATCATTAAAAAAAAAAAGTACCTCAAACCAAACATCCAGAAAAATAGGGTTAAAATAATTAACTGACTGGGACCAGATTGAGTTAATTGTTAAACCAGTCAAACAAAAATGTCAAACTATCTGCCATTCTGAGAATAACATATTTGAGTTGTAGTTTGTTTCTAAACAAAGCAATTTAAACACTAGAATTTTGTCAGATTTCTTTAATAATTTGCAGGTTTCCCATTTAAACCCCAAAACCTCGCTGCTAAACTTACAGCACAGATGAAAACAGAAAGAACTGGCCAACTTCAAACTTCTCAACAGGACTTGAACCCTTCATCTGTGATGTACTCAGCCAGATATAAACTTGTAATCGTGGATGCACCATTTAAAAATTCATCAAAATGACGTGTTTACCCTTAGTAGAAGACACCAAAAACAAAAACAAAATCTCACAAAATGTGCAGCCCAGATGTGGTTTAGCTGCTAAAGCTGAACTCAGCAGCGTGGAAAGTCACTTCATCAAATCATCTTGTGAATGAGTGAAGTGTCTTTTCTTGTGTATCGGCAAAGAAAGCCGCCGCACACGTTGATTCCAAATTTAAAGTAATGAAAGAACTGATGAATCCTCCTGTTTTATCAGTACTTTGAGCTTAGTTTACAGTGAAAAATTAGCTCAGATTCCCTGAAGGACTTGTTCCTTAACAGGAGCACAAAGTAACGTGGTCAGGTTTCAGAGGATTGATCAGCATTGAACAAACTGTCATCTAGAGACCTAACTTAATTAGGTCTCTAGATGACAGCAACATGAAACACTGTAATCTCATCAGACTTCCAGATGTGGTGCAGAAAATGTCCCCATGTTCCTGTACAACCTCCACAGATGCTGTCATGTTCAAGTGGATGGAATGATGTTGTTCATTTAGGCTGCTGCATAATTTAACTACTATGTCACCTGATGATTTACCTCGTTTTCCTCTCTGTTTCAGGACAAGCAAGTAGTTTGATCTCCATCGATTGTTGTTCCATCCTCCTAATGCTTTCTGTCGTTCTCTGGTACAGCATAAGTAACGTAGGCCCCATATGTGAGAGCAGCCCGGCCAGCTCTGGCAGTGAAAGGAGCAAGGCTGATGAGAGCAGGTGTGTTTTCACAAGTTATTTCAAACAGCACAATAACACGTACAGTGTCTTAGCCTGTGGTAAAACTTTTATCTCAAAGACTAACTAGTAGACTTGAACAGAACCAGATAGCTAGGGAGCTAGCTAGCTAGCATCCAGTTAGCTAAGGACAGTAGGTCTAGGTCTAGGATGGATTAGTGAAATCCCAAGTGTGAACGGTCACAACCTGCTGTCAACATGAGTTCAAGTCCTGTTTGCTGCTGCTGCTGCTTCAGCTTCAAATGACCTCAAACTCAACTGATTTGATAGGCAAGGGGTTGGGTTACCCTCTTTGGCATATCATGACTTTTGAGACTTTTCAACCACTTCCGATTGCAGCGACTTTAGGCAGCGACTACAGGGAGCCAGCCACCATTGCAAAGAGAAGAGCTACTCGAGAGAGGCTGAAGTCTCGTCTAGCCTTCTAACATGCTTGGACCAAGGTCTGACAAGGTCTGAACAACTGAATTTATCTGCTCAGAAGCAGAGCAGGTGCAGATGTGTCCGATGCCAGTTGCTTACTATAATGACGTTACTGTATTGAATTACAAGGTGGTGTTGTGTAAGATAATGCCTGCACTGAAGCTATACTGGTCGGTCGGTTAGAGGACCTAAAGGTTTGACTGAGGCCATGCAGGAAATGGCTGATTTTATTCTATATTTTTGACAAATTCCATAATAAGATCCAAACCAACATTGTGTTTCCAAATCCAAACTGTCAAATGGCCCGTAAAGACATGAATCTTTAACACAATGTATAACAGCATATGTCTGTATGTATGTATGTCTCAGTCTACAACTGCCGTTTTTAGTAAATGCTAAATCAGAGTGGTTTGCTCAGATCAGTATATTTGTTGGGCCCGATTTTCAGCCACGGATTCGTGTGCTAGTGGGGTAGTAGTGGGATAGTGGGGTGCTCATGTTCATCACAGTGAAAGAATGAGTTCCCACTGCGACAGTGGGAGTGGCCTATTGTCTTCAAAGGACGACAACAAAGCTCTGCGTTAAACAGAAATGTGCTATTTTAGGCTGACTACAGAAGCTATACTGGTCGGTCAGTGGGTGGATCCAGCTGGCCGTTGGTTTCTTCATCACAGCCAACTTTACTGTTTTGGTTCTCTCTCATTGTTCTTACAGTTGTGTTTTTGGTGAGAATGCCCCAACACTGGATGTTTGCCGGTATCCAGTACGCCTGGACGACGTCGATATTTCCTAACTCATTTTGGCCAACTGCAGATACAGTCTCAACCCTTTTTTTCTGCCTCATTACAGAGAACATCAAGTCTGTCTTGTAATGGAATCAACATTCTATTGTTGAGACAGTCCTCCTTGAAAAAACGACCACGTAGGTCGTCTGTACACGCCCTTATTACGATCGAGTGTTACGTTTTGAAGTTAAGCGACCTCTAGTGGCTGAGTAAATATCGACACTCCGGTGTCTCAGCTGAAACGTCACCATGAACAAACTTTGACCTAACACAAACACTAACCCTAACACTAACCCTAAACCCATCTTGGGAAAGTGAGGGAAAAGCTGTTTCGCGAGGGAAAAGCCATTTCACGAATTAAATCCCGCAATGCCTTCCTGTCCCTCGTAGGAGCGCTAACCTAAACACGCTCTCATGGGTCGTATTTCAAGGGCACGTACATACGACCTGTGTGGTTGTATGAGTTTGAGGGCTTATTGTATTGTTCCTTCTCTTATTGCAAAAGCCCATGGGCAGATGAAAAATAGAACACAAGTACACAGTGACTCGGCCAATAACTCCTTTAGCCAAATTTAACCTTAACCCTGCTCCTTCTGCCAAATTTAGTTTTAGAAACTGAATTAGCTTCATTGACCAAATTATGTACAAGAAATCTGAAATAGTACTTTTTTTTTGTAAGAAAACCAAAAAACTAAAGTATTATTTCTATTTCAAGGGCAAAGAAGGAAAAATTAGTGTTTAACAGTTTGCCTTTCTATGCCTGCCAGAGTTCATTTTGGGTCAGGTGGTTGCTTCAAGCAGGGTTAGGGTTAGCCTAGATGACATCTGTCTTTTATAACTGTAGGCCCAATTTAACTGATAGATTTTTGACTAATTGATAATAATGTTTCTGTTCCCAACAGGCCAGTGACCTGGGCAGACTTTCTAAGGGAGAGTGCCATCTTTATTCTGGCTGCACGGCCCAATAGTTCTGCCATGCACATCCGGCTGCCTCTATAGTCCAGGACCCGTCCAGCAGAGAGACGGAGAGAGATCGATGAGTGGGGGCAAAAGACCGACCAGATGAGTGGGGGCAAAAGACCGACCAGATGAGTGAGGGCAAAAGACCAACCAGATGAGTGGGGGCAAAAGACCAACCAGCTGAGTGGGGGCAAAAGACCGACCGACCGACATGCTGAAGCTCGGCCATCGACAGCATCTCTCCTCCTTTGCGTCACCTCCACACCACAACACTGACAACACTGACTGACTGACTGACACACCGACGAGGAAAGTGACAGCTGCTGCTGCTGCTGGGTCCCAAACTCCAAAAAAACACCAAAAACTGACAGCTAGAACTATCAGAATTTCAGCTAGAACAGGACGAGGAAGAACTGCCACCCACTGGGAACTAGTCGGTCGGGGATGTTTGTGAAAACTTTGAGCGAGTATCAGTCAGACAGACGGGCTCCAGACTGGACCTCCAGCTTCATAATGTACCTTACCAAGTGGGTCCATTAGTGTGACGGCAGGCTGTTACTCTTTCAAATATTCAATCCTTTCAGGCCTCATCATGTCCTAAAGCGTACTCTATTGTGTTATTCACCATCAAAATTGTTAGTCACGCTGCTGCACAGAGGCACATGCAAATAGCACCCACAATTTAAAGTCTGCTGATGAACCCCTACAGCTACATTATCAGAACATATAGCAAACAACAATGAAAGCTATCTGCATACATTATATTAGGCAGATACTGCTATACATGCTAGTATAAATTATTATTGTTATTATGCATTAATCAGCAGGCTGTATTTATTCCTGTATCCCATGGTGTATCCTCTGTTTCCCCCATTTTCATCCAAGAATCTGGGTTCTTCTGAGGATAACATCTGTTAACCCTGTAAGTGACATGTATATACTGACTACCATATATTTGTCGCTCCTCCTGTCCTTTTATTGTCTTGTTTTATGTCCATGTCATTATTACTTGCACTGAGGGAATGAGCTGTATCTAGTTGGACTGTTGTTGTGTGAATAACCGCCACTGTACTGAAATGCCGTAAGACAATGTGAGGTCTTGAGCAAATACTCAAAAGTACATTAGTAAATTCTGCAGAAGCACTGTTTAAAAGAGTAATTGCTATGGAAAACATGTAGGGAATTAATGTTCACCGAGGTTATACGTTAATTTCACATGAAACTGCCCCTAGAATCATATCACTGGAAACATAACTATAGGACTTCATGTAGTGTTTATGCCATGTAATAATGAAGGCTCTATGCCAGGTCGTCCTAGTGAATAAAGTATGGAAATGACATGAAACTTGTGTCATAATGCTGAAATAAACGCATGGCATTCAGACTCCTCCTCGGGAATCTTGTGTGTGTGTGTGTGTGTGTGTGTGTGTGTGTGTGTGTGTGTGTGTGTGTGTGTGTGTGTGTGTGTGTGTGTGTGTGTGTGTGTGTGTGTGTGTGTGTACATTTCTAGGCCTTATCTAGAACAATACAGATATTTTGGGCCTCTCATGCAAGTTAGGGTTAGTGGCTCAAACTGAGATTTTTTCAAAACTAAATTTCAAAAACTGTGGTGCTTACGGGTTAGGCTTGTGCTTATGCTAAAATACTAGTTTTCTAAAGTTTGGTCTTCATTGATAGATAAGCTAAGGGTTACAGTTAGCTAAGCCAGCCAACCAAATGAAAAGGGTAGGGTTAAGGTTATCAAAACCTAGAATTTCTACACCACTTCATGAGCACACTAAAGCTGCTGCATCTGCTGAACACAACAACATTATCTCCATGAGATTTAAAGTCTGCAGAAACGAATTACAGAAGGGTTAGCTAGTTCCAAAGCTAGTTGATGATGCTAGTCGGGGAAGATAGAAGAATCATCTGTTAGTGTGAACAACACAAAACTGTCACTCAAAAAAATCAGCCTTCTACCATGTGCACATACAGAACTTCTTTAATGAGTTCTTTCTTTAATCAGCTGAAAGCATCCAAGAGCCAGCAAGGACAGCGCTTCAGCCAACTCTGTTGGGTATTTAAAATAAAGCAGCCACTTCACTCGGCTGCTTTTGTTTACCTCTGTGTGAAATTGAAGAGTTAGGCTAAGGTAGCTCCTGACTTCACTCAAATGACCGGTAGCTGACCGGCATAACAGCCAATTTACAGCAGCAAACGAGTAGCATTGAACTTACTCTTGTTTAGAATTAGCTAAATTGGATTGCCTTTTATCTAGCAGAATACATGACGTGACAGACCTGTTGCTGCAACAACAACAAGTGAGACTGAGGGGCAGATTAGACAGTAAAGAGCTTTCCCTGAAAATCTCGCATATATACAATTATCAAAATAAACCGCAATTTGGGTGTCAAGAAGGTCACGGCACAGGGAGCAACCAGAAGTGGCAAAGGTCCAGTGGTCATGATGCACCGAGATTTGGCTCTCAGTAGGGTTAGCAGGGTTAGGGTAACCCTGGACCTTTCACCTGCTTATAGTTAAAATGAAAAGGTACTGGGGGCTAGCGTGGTAAGGTGTATTTTCTCACAGTTTAGCAAAACTGGTGAAAACAGACAAGGACGATATGTTTGTAGCAGAATAAAACCTCCACAGAGCTAACCAACTGCTGACTTTATTTATCCTCTAGAGCAGAGTCCAGCAGCCACATCTGACCAAATGTTAAACTGAAGATCAAACTGTTAGAGTCTAGCAGAGAAAGACAAAATGCAGCGGAAAATGGGAGAGAAGCAAAACACACACTGCGGGGGAGAGAAATCATTTAGAAAAGGATTTTATGTAAGCTGAGCATGAGCATGTCCTTCAATGATGATGATGTTCTTGACAAGGCTAATTGCTACATTAATGGCTGAGTCGAATGTGAAACTTGAACTTGTGTACGTAGTTATAACAGGTTACCCCACCCAAATAGCCTCCCAAAACAGCTATTTGGGTGAGGTATAATGAGCAAGATTGTTTAAAGGCCTACGATGCACCCTTTGAGTCATTTAGGATAGTTAGCTTGTTGTTCTTGTAGACCATACTGGCAAATACTGACAACAGTGGCGTCATTAGGCCTATTTTAAGCCCTGCTAAATAGTTTTCTGTTCATTAATTTTTTTTAAAAAGTTTTTTTTTTTTTTTTTTTACAAAAAAGTGCAAACAAATTCAATATAATGTGGTGGCCAGAATATGAATTTAAATAAATAATCACATAATAACCAGTCATTATTAACTTAAATATGATCATAAATCTTAGTTTCCCTTCACTTCATAGTAGAGAGTCTGACCCAGTGCGTCGTTATCCAGTCCATTCCACTTGTTCATATAGAGCACACCCACATCACTGAAATACAGTCCACGTTTTCCCTGCAAACACTTGGTACCTGCAGCATGTGTTTACAGGGAGGAGCACACAGAACTGACTAGAGCAGCGTTAGGAGAAGAACATGAACAAGAATGGATATACAAATGTTTTCAGGAAAGTAAGTATTCATCACAAGTTAGCTCCAGCCCCCCAGCTAACAGCAGAAAGACCCATGTAATTAATGAACCAAATGCTCCCTGTTTGACAAATAAAAACCTGGCTTGGACACTCTATAGGAGAGAGACTCTGTACAGGAGGCAGCGTGAAATGCTGCTACTTAGCTAGCTAGTCTCTCAAACAAGGCCACCCCTAGTGAAGGTTCTGGTTGTTCATAGAGTTAGGTGTGCACTCTTATTTATTTTTTACCATCTATTATCTTTGGGGTGACTTCCTTCTGGAGCATCAGCTCCAGCATCAGATACACACAGTGAAACAGGAGCTGAGCTCATTCAAGTATGATTATGTGAATAATAACAATAATAACAACAACAACAATAATAATCACTCCACCACCCCTGTTGACCTGTAGGAGTCAGGGCAGAGGAGCAGAGAGAGTGAGAGGGGAGAAACCTCTACTGGAGAGGTGAGTCTAAAGGAGAGAGTTAACTGTGATGCCGAGAGTCTTGGATTTTTAACTACTACCAATGCACTCATGTGACATAAACTGTGAAGTCATCACTGAATAAATTTAGGTTTAATTTGAAACTTTTGTATCTGTGTTCCCCCCACTGACCTGAGCAGGTGGTACGTTCCACTCCGACACACCTGACGGGATCAAACTACCTGCACACACTCCACACAGGTGCAGTTCATTTAACCTTCATGTTGCTTTCTTTACCTTTGAATGAACATTTTTGGCATAAATGTGAACTTTTTGAACGGACTCTGCTCATCAGATGGAGGAACGTTGGTCGGGGAGTTTGTTGGAAGATTCAGGTGAGAGGAAACAGAAGTAAGACGTTAGACAGGATTGATCTGCTGTCGTATCTTCATCAGACACTGATGCTGCTGCTGTTGTTGTAAACTCACAGCTTTCTGCCTGAATGGAGCTACAGAGACACCCAGTGGCTGATCAGAGGAACTGCAGCTCCACAGGTCAGATCAGATCAGCAGCACCTGGTTCACACGGAGACATCATGATTCTGGATGCGCATCAGGCTCCAGTTGGTTAGAATTTAAAGTGTTTTCCTCAAAACTCAACCAGCTTCATGAGAGTAAATCATCATAAAGAGATCGGTTCATGATGGGTTTATGTTTTCTCCAACTTCTGCTGCCAAATTTGAGGTTCTTACAGATGAATAATTAAGAAAAATCTCATCGTACACTGGATGCTTTTATGGCTAGCTTTATTGCAAGGAAACTATTGTAAACTTTGCCAGAACATCAAAATCAAACTACAATCTGTTTTATTAGCCAGGCCATAACAGAAAGAGTATGCACAGCACTGGTAAAATATTGTATCTGTCTGTGAACTGGTGGATCAATAACATGACTTTTCCCACATTGAATCTTTTTGGGGAAAACCTGGTCTGATTAGGAGAGACGGCATCCATCCCACTTTGGCTGGTGCAGCTCTCATTTCTAGGAATATGGCTGATTTTATTGGTACTCCTAAAGCATGACAACCCAGAGTTAAGACCAGGGCCCTGTTTCACGAAGCAGGTTCATTGAAAACTCTGAGTTTTTTAACCCTGAAATGAGGGAAACTCAGAGTTTTCCATTTCACGAAGCGAGGTAACTTAACCTTGAGACAGAGGGGTAACTTGAGCCTGTTTCACAAAGAGGGGTAACTTAAACTCTCGGTCAGTTACCGCAGTAACAGACTCTATGACTTGCTCCTTGGTACAATTCCCAGCTGCGGACTTTAAAGCAGGCATCCCGAAAGCTGGAAAGAAAGTGGTATTCCACTAAGTCAGAGGAAGTGTATGTGGCTTGGAAAAATAGTCTAGTAATCTATAAAAAAGCTCTTCGTAATGCCAGGACAACATACTATTCATCTTTAATAGAGGAGAACAAGAACAACCCTAGGTTTCTCTTTAGCACTGTAGCCAGGCTGACAAAGAGTCAGAGCTCTGTTGAACCTTGCATTCCTTTACCTCTAACCAGTAACGACTTCATGAGCTTCTTTACAGATGAAATAGTTGGTCATCATATGTATCCGTTTGAGCAAAGCTGTGTCGAAACACATACAGAACTTGCCATAGATTAAGAATTTACTGAGTTTCCTGGTGATTTCGCATCTTTCTATGCTGTTTGTTGCTTCATTTTGTGTCACATCTTGACTCTTTTACATTATTTGTGAGAATGTTTGATTGTTTTGTCATTTTGTTGTCTCAGATGGAGGATTTAGTGAGATTCCCAGGTGATTTTGCATCTTGTTATGCTGATTGTTGCTTTATTTTGTGTCACATCTTGACTGTTTTACATTATTTGTGAGAATATTGGGTTGATTCTTGTCATTTTGTTGTCTCTGAGGATTTAGCGAGTTTCCTGGTCATTTGCTTCATTTTGTGTCACATCTTGACTGTTTTACATTATTTGTGAGTATGATTGTTTGTTTTGAGTCGTTTCGTTGTCCCAGATTGAGGATTTAGTGAGTTTCCTGGTCACATGATTAGGACGATGTATACACTCCTATTTTAAACCTGGTTTGCATCCTCCCCGCCTTAAACCAGGCACGTCCCGTTGCATGCTAAACCCATTAAACAACATGAATAGACGGCACAATAGATTCGGGAGAGGTGGAAACACTTAAGATATCAGACACATTTTGTAACAATGTCTGAACGACAGATATAAGCGGGTTACCAAGGGTGTTATAACCTGGTAGTTTAGGTGGTGCTCTCTGACGAGTTGAGCGTCTAAGAGTAAAACCACTGTTAACTACATCCCTGGCAGTGGTGACTGGTGAGTTAACCAAGTCAGGCTCAGACTCACCTGGATCTTCAGGTAAGCCTTCATCCATCAAAACTACGGTAGGTATGTTTACGGGCTCAGGTGAGTTTACAGGCAAGTTGTCTGTTCAATTCACTTCCTTGATCCTCTTCATTTTCCTCCACACTTGACTCTGACTCATTGTTGCTCGTCTCCGGCTCAAGTTTGTCAGGAGGGACAGAACTGACGGAACAGGGAGTTGGAGAACGGATTATCACTTGTGACAGACAGCTGGAACTGGACGTGTTTTCTCCACAGTGAAGCGGACAGCAGGTAAGTCAAGACTTAGGGGGACCACGTCCTCAGACTCTTCAGCAGCAGGTGATTCGGATCAGGATTAAGATGAGTGCGTGGTCGAGTTACAGGAGACTATCCACAGGGCACATCACTATTCTCATTGGCCGGAAGAAAGCCGCATGGAAGGAGGAGGTCTCTATGGAGAGTGCGTACAGGTCCATCTTTGTGCTCAGGCTTTACTTTGTAAACTGGGAGATCTCTAGCTCTGCTGATCACAAGAAAGACTTCTCTCAGATTTATCTGAGAGTTTGTGTTTTCCTCTGAGGTGTACATTCCTCACAAGCACTCTGTCTCCCACTTCCAATGCTGATGGTATGATTCGCTGGTCGAAGCGTGTCTTAATTCGTTCAGCACATTTGAGTGTTCTTTTCAGCAATCTTGAAGCTCTCTTCAAGGCGTGACTTTAAATCTTGCACATACTGTGAATAGATTTTGTGCTTGTTTTCCTGCTGTGGGAGACCAAAAGTAAGGTCAACAGGCAGACGAGGCGATCGTCCAAACATTAGCTCATACGGGGCATAACCGGTAACCTCGTTCTTGGTGCAGTTATATGCACGAACTAATGGCTTCACATAGTCTTTCCATTTTGATTTCTGTTTTTCCTCCAGTGTTCCAAACATGCTAAAGAGTGTATGATTAAATTGTTCCACTGGATTGCCTCTTGAGTGGTATAGTGTCGTACGGCTCTTTGAATACCTGCCACCTCACACAGCTCTTTAATTAGCCTTGACTCAAAATCCGGCCCCTGGTCAGTATGGATTCTGTCAGGGATGCCGTAGTAGACAACAAAACTGTCCCATAAACACTTTGCTATGGTTCTTGCTTTCTGGTTTGGCATTGGAACGGCCATGGCAAACTTGGTAGAGTGATCTGTTAGAACAAGTATGTCTCTGGTGTTGAGTCAGGCTCGAGGTTCAGGAAATCGATACACAGCAGTTCGAGAGGACACGAAGGGATGATGTTAACCAGTGGAGCAGATTTATTGGGCAACGCCTTCCTCGGGACACAACGACCACAAGTCTTGATTTTGTGTTCTACATCCATGGCCATTTTGGGCCAGAAAAAGTCCTAATTTAAACCTGGGTTAGACACATCTTGACTGTTTTACATTATTTGTGAGTACGATTGCTTGTTTTTTGTCATTTTGTTGTCTCAGATCGAGGATTTAGTTTCCTGGTGATTTTTTTTGCATCTTTTTATGCTGATTGTTGCTTCATTTTGTGTTACATCTTGACTGTTTCACATTATTTTGAGTATGATTGGTTGACTTTTGTTTTCTCTGAGGATTTTGTGAGTTTCCTGGTCAGTTTGCTTTATTTTGTGTCGCATCTTGACTGTTTTACAGTATTTGTGTATGATTGGTTGATTCTATACTGTACTATGGTGTTTATTTTGGACAAAATTTTTTGTTTCAAAGAAAACTGCTCTATAGTGTCTTTCACAGCCTACTTTACATTTCATTTTGCGGTGTGCGTTTGTATCTTGCAGTGTGCGTTTGTATTTTTGTTTGACATACTATACTATGGTGTTTATTTTGGACAAAATTCATGATCCTTTTTTTCCCCCAAAGAAAACTGCTCTATAGTGTTTTTCACGGCGTACTTCACATTATCATATGGTGTGTCTTTATGGCATGTTGGAAAAATGGCATTATTTTGACATACTAAGGTGTAAATTTTGGACATTTTTTTGTTTCAAAGAAAACTGCTCTGTCGTGTTTATCACAGCCTACTTTACATTATTTCATTTTGCGGTGTGCATTTGTATTTTTGTTCATACTGTACTATGGCATTTATTTTGGACAAAATTCATGATCCTTTTTTCCCCCAAGAAAACTGCTCTATAGTGTTTTTCACAGCCTTCTTTACATTATTTCATTTTCCGGTGTGTGTTTGTATTTTTCAGTGTGTCTGTATCTTGTAGTGTGCGTTTGTACTTTTGTTTGACATACTATACTATGGTGTTTATTTTGGACGAAATTCATGATCCTTTTTTAAAAAATTTTTTCCCAAAGAAAAGTGCTCTATATTGTTTTTCACAGCCTACTTTATGTTAGTTCCTCTTGCAGTGTGTTTGTAGTTTCCAGTGTGTTTGTATTTTCCAGTGTGCGATTATGTGTTGCAGTGTGCACGTTTGTCTTACAGTGTGCGTTTATTTTTGTTCGACAAACTATACTATGGCTTTTATTTTGTACAAAGTTCATGATCATTTTTTTTCCAAAGAAAACTGCTCTATATTGTTTTTCACAGCCTACTTTACATTAGTTCATCTTGCAGTATGCGTTTGTATCTTGCAGTGTGTTTCTAATTTCCAGTGTGCGATTATGTGTTGCAGTGTGCGCGTTTGTCTTGCAGTGTGTTTGTGTTTTTGTTCGGTATAATATACTATGGTGTTTATTTTGTCCAAAATTCCTGATCATTATTTTTATCAAAGAGACCTGCTCTATAGTGTCTTTGTCAGGCTAGCTGTTGCAAGGCCTAGATAGTGCCTCTCTCTCAGGGTGGCTCAGCAGTGCAGAAGCGACGACAGGTGTGACTTATCAGCAATCCTCAGCTGGAACTAGGAGCAGGTGGAGATGATCTAATCAAGCACACCCTGCCTCAATATAACCAGACGCCTCACATCTCAAATGCCAGATTGTGACACATCAGGTAGGAGCCTGAGTTGTCATTAAGTAAGTTAGTCTGAACCAACATTCTGTACTAATCTTCACTGTTCTCTTGTCTTCGAGTTTTGGTTCCACCTGCTTGTAGTAGTCCTCTTCACCGGATTCTGGTCTCCACTTCAGCGAGAAGGGAAATCTCTCCAGGCCACCGTAAGTGAAGTTTATTTATATAGCACTTTTCACAGATATAAAAATCACAGTGCTTTACATTCAAAGAAAAATAAGACCTTAAAATAAGCCTAAGTAAATTGGTTCGTTTTATAGCACCTCAGTGTCACATAGTGTGAGTAGGAATTATTTGGTGTTATTTCTTTGTTGTTGTAGTTGCTGTTAGTGTTTGGAGCCCATTGTCTCCTGTTCAGTTTCCTGTGTAGTTGACGTCTTGGTGTGTAGTTTCTTGGAACCCCTGTAAATAAACAATTTGTGTTGCATTCAAAGACATCTGTCATTTCCTGCACCTTAGCCAACCCAACATCGTGACAGTTTATCACGGTCTGCTTTACATCATTTCATCGTCTGGTGTGTTTTTATGGCATGTTGGAAAAATAGCATTATTTAGAGACATACTATGGTGTAAATTTTGGACAAAAGTCATGATTTTTTTGTTTCAAAGAAAACTGCTTTATAGTGTTTAATAGTTGACTACATTATTTCATTTGGAAGTGTGCGCTTGTATCTTGCAGTGTGCGCTTGTATCTTGCAGTGTGCGCTTGTATCTTGCAGTGTGCGCTTGTATCTTGCAGTGTGCGCTTGTATCTTGCAGTGTGCGCTTGTATCTTGCAGTGTGCGCTTGTATCTTGCAGTGTGCGCTTGTATCTTGCAGTGTGCGCTTGTATCTTGCAGTGTGCGCTTGTGTTCAGAATACTATACTATGGTGTTTAAACTCATGAGCCTTAGTTTTCAAGGAAAACTGCTCTATAGTGTTTAACAGTTGACTTTACATTATTTCATTTGGAAGTGTGCGTTTGTATCTTGCAGTGTGCGTTTGTATCTTTGTTCTATGGCATTTATTTTGGACAAAATTCATGATTTTTTTTTTTTTAAACCAAAGAAATCTGCTCTATAGTGTTTTCACGGTGTACCTTACATGATCATATGGCGTGTCTTTATGGCATGTTGGAAAAATGGCATTATTTTGACATACTAACGTGTTAATTTTGGACATTTTTTTTTTTGTTTCAAAGAAAACTGCTCTGTAGTGTTCTTAACAGCCTACTTTACATTTCGTTTTGCAGCATGCATTTGTATTTTTGTTCCACATACTATACTATGGCATTTATTTTGGACAAAATTCATGATCTTTTGTTTCAAAGAAAACTACTCTATAGTGTTTATCACAGCCTACTTTACATTATTTCATTTTGCGGTGTGCGTTTGTATTTTGCAGTGTGCATCTGCATCTTGTAGTGTGCGTTTGTACTTTTGTTCAACATACTATACTATGGTGTTTATTTTGGACGAAATTTATGATCCTTTTTTTCCAAAGAAAAGTGCTCTATATTGTTTTTCACAGCCTACTTTGTTAGTTCCTCTTGCAGTGTGTTTGTATTTTCCAGTGTGCGATTATGTGTTGCAGTGTGCGCGTTTGTCTTGCAGTGTGTTTGTATTTTTGTTCGACAAACTATACTATGGTGTTTATTTTGTACAAAGTTCATGATCATTTTTCTTTACAAAGAAAACTGCTCTGTAGTGTTTTTAACAGCCTACTTTACGTTAGTTCATCTTGCAGTGTGTTTTTGTTCGGTATAATACACTATGGTGTTTATTTTGTCCAAAATTCCTGATCATTATTTTTTCAAAGTAACCTGCTCTATAGTGTTTTTGTCAGGCTAGCTGCTGCAAGGCCTAGATAGTGCCTCTCTCTCAGGGTGGCTCAGCAGTGCAGAAGCGACGACAGGTGTGCCTCATTGGCAATCCTCAGCCGGAACTAGGAGCAGGTGGAGATGGTCTAATCAAGCACACCCTACCTCAGTATAACCAGGCGCCTCAACTCTCAAGCACCAGATCGTGACACATCAGGTAGGAGTCTGAGTTGTCAATAAGCGAGTTTGTCTGAACCAACATTCTGTACTAATCTTCGCTGTTCTCGTCTCTTCTAGTTTTGGTTCCACCTGCTCCTAGTAGAGTCCTCTACGCCTGATTCTGGTCTCCACTTTGGTAAGAAGGGAAATCTCTCCAGGCTGTCGTAAGTACGGTTTATTTATATGGCACTTTTCACTGATATAAAAATCAGTGCTTTGCATTCAAAGAAAAATAAGACCTTAAAATAAAGCTCCATGATGTAAAATCACACGTGTAAAGACACACACCCTTGGGCATCTCCTCCATTCACCTGTTGTCTGTTACCCCTACCACCACCTGGCCCTGCACGCTGGCTTCCTCCACTGTGAATCGTCCTGAGCATCACTGAGAATTTGAGTTGGTTAGTTGGCCATAGTCTCTGCTCTCGTACAGAGCATCGTTCGGAGTTTTCTTCATTTGTAGTGTTCACTCGAACCTTGTGGTTATAGTAAATTGGTTTGTTTTATAGCCGTTAAGTGTCAGCTACTGTGCGTAGGAATTATTTGGTGTTATTTCTTTGTTGTTGTAGTTTCCAGCCACTAGTAATCGCTGTGAGTGTTTGGAGCCCATTGTCTCCAATTCAGTTTCCTGTGTAGTTGCCATCTTGGTTTGTAGTTTCTTGGAACCTCTGTAAAAAAGCAAATTGTGTTGCATTCAAAGACCGGTTATTTCCTGAGCCAACCAGACATCGTAAATGTTTCACTGTCTACTGTAGATTATTTCATCATATGGCATGTCAGAAAAATGGCATTATTTCAACATACTATGATAATTTTGCACAAGTCATTTTTTTTTGTTTCAAAGAAAAGTGCTCTAACAGCCTCCTTTACATTTAATTTTGCAGTGTGCGGTTATCTAGCAGTGTGGTTTTGCACTGTGCATTAATCTTTGGCAGTATACATTTTTGTTCAAAATACTATGGCGTTTATTTTGGACAAAGTTCATTATCACTTTTTTCCAAAGAAAACTGCTCTACAGTGTTTTTCACAGCCTACATTACATTATTTAATCTTGCACTGTGCATTTGTCTCTTGCAGTGTTTGCATTTTTGTTTGACATGCTATACTATGGCATTTATTTTTGGACAAAGTTCATGATCACTTTTTTCGAAGAAAGCTGCTCTATAGTGTTTAACAGTCTACATTATTTCATTTGTGTGTTTCTATTGTGGTGTGTCTTTGTATCTTGCAGTGTTTGTATTTTTGTTTGACATACTACACTGGTGTTTGTTTAGGACAAAATTCGTGTTTTTTTTCCTAAGAAAATTGCTCTATATAGTTTTTCATGGTGTACTTAACATTATCATGGTGTCTATATGGCATGCTCGAAAAAATGGCATTATTTTGACATACTATGGTGTTAATTTTGGACAAAATGACTTTTTTGTTTCAAAGAAAACTGCTGTTTTCAACAGCCAACTTTACACTTGCTTTTATCTTGCAGTGTGTGTTTGTATTTTGCAGTGCTTGTATTTTTGTTTGACATACTATGGTGTTTAATTTGGACAAAATTCATGACTTTTCAAAGAAAACTGCTCTGTAGTGTTTCTCACAGCCTACTTTACATTATTTCATCTTGCAGTGTGCATTTGTATCTTGCAGTGTGTGTTTGTATCTTTGTTCAACATACTATGGTGTTTAATTTGGACAGAATTCATGATCCCTGTGCGTGTCTCTAGCAGTGTGCGTGTCTCTAGCAGTGTGCGTGTCTCTAGCAGTGTGCGTGTGCATTTTTGTTCGACATACTATGGTGTATAATTTGGAAAAATTCATGATCCTTTTGTTTCCTAAGGAAACTGCTGTATTGTTTTTCAGTGTACCTAACAACATATGGTGTGGTTTTCATGGCATGTTGGAAAATGGCATTTTGACATAGTATGGTGTTAATTTTGGACAAAATGTGTGATGTTTTTGTTTCAAGTAATGTTCACAGCCTACTTTACATTATTTCATATTTCAGTTTGTTTTGCAGTGTGCGTTTTTATTTTTGTTCAAACTATACTATGGTTTATTTTTGGACAAAATTCATGATCCTTTCTTTATTCCCAAAAGGAAACTGCTCTATAGTATCTATTCACAGCCCACTTTACATTATTTCATATTGCAGTGTGTTTGTATTTTGCAGTGTGCATTTGCATAGTTGTTCGACAAACTATACTATCGTGTTTATTTAGGACAAAATTCATGATGTTTTTTTTTAAAAGAAAACTGCTCTAGTGTTTTTCACAGCCTACTTCACATTTCATCTTGCAGTGTGCGTTTATATTTGTTTGACATACTATGGCGTTAAATTTGGACAAAATTCACGTTTTTTTTTCTCCAAAGATGGCTGCTCTAGTGTTTTTCACACTGTACATTACATTATCATATGGTGTGTCCTTTTTGGCATGTTGGGGAAAAATGGCATTATTTCAACATAGTATGGTGTTAATTATGGACAAAATTTATGACACTTTGTTTCACAGAAAACTGCTCTAGTTTTTGAAAGTGTTCATTTTTGCAGTGTGTTTGTATTTTTACTTGACATACTGTACTATGGTGTTTATTTTGAATAAAATTCATGACTTTTTGTCAAAGAAAACTGCTCAAGTGTTTTTTTTTTTTTTTTCACAGCAACTTTCCATTGTTTCATCTTGGAGTTTATATTTTGCAGTGTGTGCTTATATAGTTGTTCAACATACTATAGTATGCCATTTATTTTGGACAAAATTCATGCTCTCCCCCCCCCAAAGAAAACTGCTTTACAGATTTTCACAGCCTTATTTACATTATTTTGCTTCCCAGTGTGCTTTTGTATCTTGCTTTGACAAACTACAGCCATGGCCATAAGTTTGGACAGAAGTACCATGATGCTTTTGAATCTTAGACAATTGTCACTTACAATATAAATACAGTGATAGCCATCAACCAAAATGAAATATTTCATTTTGGTATGACTGGTATATATATTATAAGTGACAATTATCGAAGATTCACAAACATCACGGTACTTGAGTCCAAACTTATGGCCATGGCTTTACAACAGCATGTGTGGTAGCTGGGCGTGTGGGCCTAGGGTTAAGTGTGGTAGCTGGGCCTAGGGTTAAGTGTGGTAGCTGGGCCTAGGGTTAAGTGTGGTAGCTGGGCCTAGGGTTAAGTGTGGTAGCTGGGCCTAGGGTTAAGTGTGGTAGCTGGGCCTAGGGTTAAGTGTGGTAGCTGGGCCTAGGGTTAAGTGTGGTAGCTGGGCCTAGGGTTAAGTGTGGTAGCTGGGCCTAGGGTTAAGTGTGGTAGCTGGGCCTAGGGTTAAGTGTGGTAGCTGGGCCTAGGGTTAAGTGTGGTAGCTGGGCCCTAGGGTTAAGTGTGGTAGCTGGGCCTAGGGTTAAGTGTGGTAGCTGGGCCTAGGGTTAAGTGTGGTAGCTGGGCCTAGGGTTAAGTGTGGTAGCTGGGCCTAGGGTTAAGTGTGGTAGCTGGGCCTAGGGTTAAGTGTGGTAGCTGGGCCTAGGGTTAAGTGTGGTAGCTGGGCCTAGGGTTAAGTGTGGTAGCTGGGCCTAGGGTTAAGTGTGGTAGCTGGGCCTAGGGTTAAGTGTGGTAGCTGGGCCTAGGGTTAAGTGTGGTAGCTGGGCCTAGGGTTAAGTGTGGTAGCTGGGCCTAGGGTTAAGTGTGGTAGCTGGGCCTAGGGTTAAGTGTGGTAGCTGGGCCTAGGGTTAAGTGGTAGCTGGGCCTAGGGTTAAGTGTGGTAGCTGGGCCTAGGGTTAAGTGTGGTAGCTGGGCCTAGGGTTAAGTGTGGTAGCTGGGCCTAGGGTTAAGTGTGGTAGCTGGGCCTAGGGTTAAGTGTGGTAGCTGGGCCTAGGGTTAAGTGTGGTAGCTGGGCCTAGGGTTAAGTGTGGTAGCTGGGCCTAGGGTTAAGTGTGGTAGCTGGGCCTAGGGTTAAGTGTGGTAGCTGGGCCTAGGGTTAAGTGTGGTAGCTGGGCCTAGGGTTAAGTGTGGTAGCTGGGCCTAGGGTTAAGTGTGGTAGCTGGGCCTAGGGTTAAGTGTGGTAGCTGGGCCTAGGGTTAAGTGTGGTAGCTGGGCCTAGGGTTAAGTGTGGTAGCTGGGCCTAGGGTTAAGTGTGGTAGCTGGGCCTAGGGTTAAGTGTGGTAGCTGGGCCTAGGGTTAAGTGTGGTAGCTGGGCCTAGGGTTAAGTGTGGTAGCTGGGCCTAGGGTTAAGTGTGGTAGCTGGGCCTAGGGTTAAGTGTGGTAGCTGGGCCTAGGGTTAAGTGTGGTAGCTGGGCCTAGGGTTAAGTGTGGTAGCTGGGCCTAGGGTTAAGTGTGGTAGCTGGGCCTAGGGTTAAGTGTGGTAGCTGGGCCTAGGGTTAAGTGTGGTAGCTGGGCCTAGGGTTAAGTGTGGTAGCTGGGCCTAGGGTTAAGTGTGGTAGCTGGGCCTAGGGTTAAGTGTGGTAGCTGGGCCTAGGGTTAAGTGTGGTAGCTGGGCCTAGGGTTAAGTGTGGTAGCTGGGCCTAGGGTTAAGTGTGGTAGCTGGGCCTAGGGTTAAGTGTGGTAGCTGGGCCTAGGGTTAAGTGTGGTAGCTGGGCCTAGGGTTAAGTGTGGTAGCTGGGCCTAGGGTTAAGTGTGGTAGCTGGGCCTAGGGTTAAGTGTGGTAGCTGGGCCTAGGGTTAAGTGTGGTAGCTGGGCCTAGGGTTAAGTGTGGTAGCTGGGCCTAGGGTTAAGTGTGGTAGCTGGGCCTAGGGTTAAGTGTGGTAGCTGGGCCTAGGGTTAAGTGTGGTAGCTGGGCCTAGGGTTAAGTGTGGTAGCTGGGCCTAGGGTTAAGTGTGGTAGCTGGGCCTAGGGTTAAGTGTGGTAGCTGGGCCTAGGGTTAAGTGTGGTAGCTGGGCCTAGGGTTAAGTGTGGTAGCTGGGCCTAGGGTTAAGTGTGGTAGCTGGGCCTAGGGTTAAGTGTGGTAGCTGGGCCTAGGTTAAGTGTGGTAGCTGGGCCTAGGGTTAAGTGTGGTAGCTGGGCCTAGGGTTAAGTGTGGTAGCTGGGCCTAGGGTTAAGTGTGGTAGCTGGGCCTAGGGTTAAGTGTGGTAGCTGGGCCTAGGGTTAAGTGTGGTAGCTGGGCCTAGGGTTAAGTGTGGTAGCTGGGCCTAGGGTTAAGTGTGGTAGCTGGGCCTAGGGTTAAGTGTGGTAGCTGGGCCTAGGGTTAAGTGTGGTACTGGGCCTAGGGTTAAGTGTGGTAGCTGGGCCTAGGGTTAAGTGTGGTAGCTGGGCCTAGGGTTAAGTGTGGTAGCTGGGCCTAGGGTTAAGTGTGGTAGCTGGGCCTAGGGTTAAGTGTGGTAGCTGGGCCTAGGGTTAAGTGTGGTAGCTGGGCCTAGGGTTAAGTGTGGTAGCTGGGCCTAGGGTTAAGTGTGGTAGCTGGGCTAGGTTATGTGGTAGCTGGGCCTAGGGTTAAGTGTGGTAGCTGGGCCTAGGGTTAAGTGTGGTAGCTGGGCCTAGGGTTAAGTGTGGTAGCTGGGCCTAGGGTTAAGTGTGGTAGCTGGGCCTAGGGTTAAGTGTGGTAGCTGGGCCTAGGGTTAAGTGTGGTAGCTGGGCCTAGGGTTAAGTGTGGTAGCTGGGCCTAGGGTTAAGTGTGGTAGCTGGGCCTAGGGTTAAGTGTGGTAGCTGGGCCTAGGGTTAAGTGTGGTAGCTGGGCCTAGGGTTAAGTGTGGTAGCTGGGCCTAGGGTTAAGTGTGGTAGCTGGGCCTAGGGTTAAGTGTGGTAGCTGGGCCTAGGGTTAAGTGTGGTAGCTGGGCCTAGGGTTAAGTGTGGTAGCTGGGCCTAGGGTTAAGTGTGGTAGCTGGGCCTAGGGTTAAGTGTGGTAGCTGGGCCTAGGGTTAAGTGTGGTAGCTGGGCCTAGGGTTAAGTGTGGTAGCTGGGCCTAGGGTTAAGTGTGGTAGCTGGGCCTAGGGTTAAGTGTGGTAGCTGGGCCTAGGGTTAAGTGTGGTAGCTGGGCCTAGGGTTAAGTGTGGTAGCTGGGCCTAGGGTTAAGTGTGGTAGCTGGGCCTAGGGTTAAGTGTGGTAGCTGGGCCTAGGGTTAAGTGTGGTAGCTGGGCCTAGGGTTAAGTGTGGTAGCTGGGCCTAGGGTTAAGTGTGGTAGCTGGGCCTAGGGTTAAGTGTGGTAGCTGGGCCTAGGGTTAAGTGTGGTAGCTGGCCTAGGGTTAAGTGTGGTAGCTGGGCCTAGGGTTAAGTGTGGTAGCTGGGCCTAGGGTTAAGTGTGGTAGCTGGGCCTAGGGTTAAGTGTGGTAGCTGGGCCTAGGGTTAAGTGTGGTAGCTGGGCCTAGGGTTAAGTGTGGTAGCTGGGCCTAGGGTTAAGTGTGGTAGCTGGGCCTAGGGTTAAGTGTGGTAGCTGGGCCTAGGGTTAAGTGTGGTAGCTGGGCCTAGGGTTAAGTGTGGTAGCTGGGCCTAGGGTTAAGTGTGGTAGCTGGGCCTAGGGTTAAAGTGTGGTAGCTGGGCCTAGGGTTAAGTGTGGTAGCTGGGCCTAGGGTTAAGTGTGGTAGCTGGGCCTAGGGTTAAGTGTGGTAGCTGGGCCTAGGGTTAAGTGTGGTAGCTGGGCCTAGGGTT